>NC_057798.1:44408793-44568566 GCF_018294505.1 Triticum aestivum | reverse complement strand
GCACGCGCGCGCCTCTCTACAGAGAGCGAGATCGTGGAGAGAGAGAGAGAATTTTTTCTTTTTTTCTTTTTTTTGTTCTTTTTAATTTTAACTAGTTAATTAGTTTAACAAAAACGGTAAAATAACTTAAAACTTGATAATTAACAAAAAAACCGTAAAATTTGATAATTAACAAAAAAACGTATATACGGAGAGGGGGCGGCGAGGGGGGCGGCGATGCGCGCGGTGTTTTTTTAGGGATCGAGAGGGGGCGGCGAGGGTTATACATGTGTGTTGTCCTCGCCTCCCTCTCCATGACGCCGTCGTCTGCCGCCCCGTCTCGCGCTCTACCGCGACACCCTCTCCCACCCCTTCCTCGCCCCCTCCTTTTGCCACCGCCCTTTCGCCACCGCCACCGCCACCGCCCCCCTTCTTCACTTAATTAATTTGTTTTTACTACATGTTTTCAGGACTGACATAATGGCGGACGATAGAGCTGACCCGATTATGGACAACTATGATCCGGACGGTGAAGCACATATGTTCGGCATCATAAACGGCGATATTCTATATGTGCCGACCGGACAAGAATAAGATGATATCTCTTCTTATCTGAACCTTGACGGTGAAGATGAAGGGCGCCGTCAGCAAGATGATGCCGAACAAACGTCGATAAACGACGATCTTCAAATGGAAGTAGCAACCACCTCCGGCGCCGAGGTATATATATATACATTGAGCCTCTGGTGATACAAACTAACTGATTTGAATAAATATGTGTGTACTAACGCGCGCGACTCTCTTTCTTATTTTAGCCCTCGGCCGGATCGTCGAAACAATCGAGTACGTCGTCAAAGCGTGGCGCAACCAAGACGATGAAACAAGGAGAAACATGCACCATCGAGGTTGTCGACAGTGCAACCGGCAGGCCGCTGAAGCCCCGCAAGAACGCCACCAAGTTTGTAAACCAATGCGGAGCCATTGTTAGAGACAACGTCTCGATCACCGTCCAGGAGTGGAATAAGCCAAAGAAGGCACGAATTGCTGGTTTCACTTTTGTCGATAAGAGAACAAAAAAAGATTGCTTCAAGAAGCTTATGGAACATTTCGTTCTACCTCTGGAATACAACAAATTCGATGAGGAGGGTAACAAGATTGAGGAAAACAAGGAGAGGAGGAGGCTAGTCAAACAGTTCGCTCTTCATAAGATGGCCGACGCATTCCGGAAATTCAAGCAAAATCTAGCCCATGACTTTGTCAAGCAGAACAAGACTCCGGATTTCAAAGGATAATATGAGAAACTGAAACGTGATTGGCCAGAATTTGTGAAGCAAAAGAAATCGGAGCAGTTCATTCAAATATCGAAAAAAATTAAGGAAAATGCGGCTAAGAAGGAGTACAATCATATTATGGGGCCAGGAGGGTATCGCCTTTGGGAGCCTAGGTGGGAGAAGATGGAGAACGAGCTGAGGGCGCGAGGAATCCGTCCAGGTACGGAGGGATGGGACCCAAGGGCCAAAAGCTGGTGGTACGGGCATGGGGGAACGCTGAACCCGGAGACAGGGGAGTGTGTTTACCGGGGCAAAATAATTAAACCCACCCAAGCCCTTATTGACGCAATGAGGGATGCTCAAGAGGGGAAGATCAAGTTCAACAGAGAGAACGACGCGCTGACAAAAGCCCTCGGGAATCCTGAACACGGAGGACGTGTACGAGGCATGGGGCACATTCCGTGGAAAATAGGGTTCCCCCAGAACGATGACCCGTACGGTTACAGAAGCCGGAAGAGAAAGATGGATCGGGAAGCAGATGTTGTGGCGCGGTTGGCATCGGAAATGGATGTGATGAAGAAAACCGTGAGTGTACTAGTAGCCGAAAGAGATGCAGCTCGGGCGCAGCATGAAGATCATCCAGCGGATCTCAGAAGCCAGCAGCGGAGAAGCAGTGTGGCTTCCACGGAGGCCCCATCGGCTGGTGCAGAGGCACCAACGATCGAAATTACTGCACCGGAGCCTCTGGTGGTCGAAATTACTGCACCGGAGCCTCTGGTGGTCGAAATTACTGCACCGGAGCCTCCTCGCTACCCCGTGGATGATATAAAGGAGATGAAAGAATGTCATCTGTATTATCCTATCGGGAACATGTCCATGAAGGTAGCCATCGGCAGTGCTTTACCATGTTTACCTGGAGCACTCCACCACAACAACCCCATTCAAGATGGCTATGCTCGTGTCACGGTGGAGGACATAGTCCAAGGGTTTGAGGACCTGGAGATTGACATTGCTACACCTGAAGGGGAGAAAAGACCTGGAGATGTCAAGCGCCATTTCATTCTATGGCAAAAGAAGTTTATCAAGTTTCCAGGCGAGGCGCCAAGGACAACAAGTCCACCCCCCTACGGTGGTGGTGGTGGCGGCGGTTCACCTACACCTCCGTCACGTCAGCCGACGCCCCCAGTCCACAACGTCCGGCGGGTGATCAGACGCCGCCCCCCAGTCCTCGTCCGGCGGGTGATCAGACGCCGCCCCCCAATCCACCTCTGGCAAAGAAGCAGAAGCAGTCCTGGATTATTAACCCGGACCCTTATGTACCTAAGACCACAAAGGTACCGGAGCCATCACTGAAGCCTCTCCCCACAAGGCCTTGGGAACATAGTGCCGAGGAAACTGCCGCGGCCGCGGCTGCTGATCATGAGAAATGGAAGGCGGAATGCAAGAAGAAAAGAGAGCCCGAGCCCAAGCCAGTATTTTCTGATGAGCAAAAGAAGTGGGCTAAGTCATTTTTGAGCACACCGTCCCAAGCCGCGAAGAATCTGCCTGACGACTATGCACGTGAACTTCGTAGGCAGGCACTCATGTTGAAGGAGAAGAAAGAGCGGGCGGAGAACCAGGAGAACAAAGCCTTGGAGGAGGCCGAGAAAACGGAATTAGAAAGTAAAAAAAGCGGGAAACGAGTTGCCCAGCTCGGGGAACAAAGTAAACAATCGATTGCCCCGCTTATAGTGAAAGCCGCCGGTCCGGATGACCCCGATATCATAGCGGCTGCGGCAGCACATGGATTGACTGTAACGAGTGCCAGAGAACAAGCGGCCAACTTAGGTATTACTCTTCGTGAACTGTTAGGCCTTGATGAGGCGCCAGTGAAGGAGGTAGTAATTACATATGTGAAGAATGGGCCTCTCGTCGAGCCTGCGCAGGAAGAGGATCTACCTCCACAAATAAAAGGTCTGCTGAAATGGTACAAGGGTTACATAAAAAATAAAAACGCCAAAGAATATATTTATGCGGAAGTTAGATATGAGCATCACTTCAAACATTACTATGTACAAATTCATCTGAGTGAATTGTTCCAGCTTTTCAATCTGCGCGAGCTCGACAAATCTATCATCAGTTGCTACGTTCTGTAAGTGATTTATTTCTACCCCATCTCGTTCATATTGCCTGCACTATATATATGTCCTAACTATATTGTTGTGTCCGCTATTATACATGTAGAATGAAGATTAAGGAATGCAGAGTAAGGAACATCCATGATGTTGGGTTCATTGACCCACACATCGTTAATGGATATGTGTTGGAGCATCACCCCGCCGACATGGAGGCAGACCTGTGGCAGTTTCTTACAAAGCAGGAACTCAAAAGTGATATTCTATTTCCTTACCATTTTGGGTGAGTGTTTCTGTCTTGAGCACATTCTCTTTTGTTTACTCCATGCATGGTATGTGGCCGGCTAATCGATGAGTTATGCATGACGTACTGTGCATGTATCGTGTCCGCAGGTTCCACTGGATTCTGCTAGTAATTAAAGTTGACACCTCAAAATGTCTCGTCCACGACTCTCTGAATAAGGATCCAAAGCTTTGGGGCGGCATGAGAAGAATGTTGCAGAAGTAATTATTTTCATTCATTTGCGCTCTATATCGATCGGCCTATTTCGTTCATTTCCTAATATCAAGTAACTAATAACTCTCTTGTTCATTTAATTTTCTTTGCCTCGTAGGGTTTGGAGACGGTTCGTAGATACAAAGGTCGGTGAATTCAAAAAAGAGCTAGAATTCAAAAGGTCAAAGGCTAAGAATGGTGAGGATATTTAGCCAGCGGGGACCAATCTATGTGCATACTATGTCTGTGAGATGATCCGGAGATACACCTCTGAGCGGCGGGTTCCGAGTGATACCAATGCTCAGAGGAATAACCTCCGGATGATGCTTAGTCCAGAAGCTCGCTTCCGACCACTTCAAGAGGAACTAGCTGGATGGTTCAGGAGGGAAGTCCTTCATCCTAAAGGAGAACACCATTACGAGGACGTAGAACTTTATATGCATTAAATTATGTATGGAAACTTGTTCAAAATTGTATATGGTCATCCGATGATATTGAATATATATTGTATATTCCTCTTGAATGCTTTTTGGTTCTAATTTCAAATTTGTTTGAAATTGTACATTCATATGCATGTATGTAGTACCGTAGAATATGTGAAACTCCTTCAAAAATAAAATAAAGCACAAAAGAAATAAAACAATACAAATTAAACAGAAAACAGGTTTAGGGGGGGGGCTAAAACCCTAAACCTGCGGCGGCCTTTAGTCGCGGTTGGCCAGAAGAACCGCGACTAAAGGTCCTCCGCCCCGACGGCCGCCTGGCGCCCACGTGGACGGGCCTTTAGTCGCGGTTCTTAAGCAACCGCGACTAAAGGGGGGGGGCCTTTAGTCGCGCCTGTTTGGTCGCGGTTGCGCAACCGCGACTAATGGCAGTTGCGAACCGCGACCAAAGGCCCTTTTTCCACCAGTGGGTCCTGAACCGGGAATACATTCCCGGTTGAATTCCACCTTTACCTATATCGTGTAGCCATACGTTAGGTCACACCCGGCACAGCTTATTTCCACGTTATGCTTTGTGATGCTATGTTTGCTTTATATTTACTGTTTCTTCCCCCTCTTCTCTCCGGTAGACCCTGAGACCCATGCTGCCCCTGTGATCGACTACGTCAACGACGACCCCTCCTTGCTAGAGCAACCAGGCCAGCCCCCCCCCTTTGATCATCTCGATATCGCCCATTCCATTCTATCATGCTTGCATTAGATTTTTCTATTGTTATTGTTTGCTCCTATTCTGATGCATAGTCTGCTTATTGTTACCTTACCTGCTTTCCTAAACTGCTTAGTATAGGTTGGTTAGTGATCCATCAGTGACCCCCCACCTTGTCCTTGTTGCCCCTACTTCATCATTGAAGACCCGATCAACGGGATCGAAGACCAGGCCCCCGGCACCGCACATCACTTTCCCCTTAGTTGCTCGACACTACTGGGTTACTATCGAGTGCCGAGGGTGAGACCTCTACGACACTTCTGATGTTAACCCTGTAGTGTAGCTATTCGGTCGTGGTCATCGAGGGTGATTTCCTCTTTAACCACTTCCGATACGACTCTGTCATGCAGCCCCTCAAGTGTGGACATCGAGGGTGATTCATCTTACGTTCACCTTGATGATTACATCGAGTGGAATTCACCAGGGGTGATTCCTCAGGTTTTCCCCTTGATGTTTAGACACACAGCTACTATGATTGCTATGACTTTACACCGATCCATGTTACTAGAGACGGGTTGACACTGAGGGGTACCCGCGCGAGCATAATTGCGAGTGATGTGGAGGCGGGTTGACCTGGAGGGTACCCGAGAGTTGAATACGAGGCGTGGCCGGGCATTCTTAGCCCTTGCCGCAAGTCCTCGAGACGGGGCGACGGGGTCACATGTTTCGTGAGTCTCTGCTCGTGACCGCACTACCAACACACTAACGGTTTGGATATTTGATCCGAGGGGCCTCTGGCCTGATAGCACTAACCATCACGTGTGCATAGTATGGGCGTTCTGCGTCGTATACATCAGCCGAAGCTTAATAGACGTCAGCGACTGAGCGGCGCGCGCTGGGTTGGACTGGTAAGCTCCTTCCTTTTTTAAGAAGGTAGCTAGGTCTGCTCACCGGCCGCCCACGCAACATGCAGGAGTTCCCAGGGAGATGGCCCATGACCCCTGGGGGCATAGGTTTAGTCCGGCGTGCTGGCCTCTCTATTAAGCCTAGGTCGGGTTGCGGCGTATTGTTTGACCGAGGCCGGGCATGACCCAGGAAAGTGTGTCCTGCCAGAGTTAAGCGAGCATGGTGGGTAAGTTGGTGCACCCCTGCAAGGAAGAAAACATCTATCGATAGCCTATCCTACGGTAACAGACACTTGGAGTTGTATCCCGATCGATACAACTAGAACTGGATACTTGTGATGAGAATTGGATTGTGATGAGGTGATAACTGGATAGTATGGCTCTGGGATTGCTTTCTCACAGGGAGTCGAGAAAGGATCTCTGGCCGAGGTTGATAACACCACTACTACTTTACTTTATGCTACTCTACTCCCTCCTGTTTGCTGCAAGATGGTGGTTTCCAGAAGATGCTAGTCTTCGATAGGACTAGGCCTTCTCTCTATTCCGGCATTTTTGCAGCCTAGTCCACATATACAGCCCCTCTTTGATAATGTTGCATATGTAGTGTAGATCCTTGCTTGCGAGTACTTTGGATGAGTACTCACGGTTTCTTTGCTCCCCCTTTTCCCCCTTTCTTCTTCTTTCCGGTTGATGCAACCAGATGTCGCAGCCTAGGATCCAGACGCCACCTTTGACGACGACTGCTACTACCAGAGGGTGCCTACTACTACGTGAAGACCGCTGACGACCAGGAGTAGTTAGGAGGCTCCCAGGCAGGAGGCCCTGCCTTTTCGATCGTAGATGCTTTTGTGCTGGCCTTCTTAAGGCAGACTTGTCTAACTTATGTCTGTACTCAGATATTGTTGCTTCCGCTGACTCTTGTGCATCCGAGCTTATGTATTCGAGCCCTCGAGGCCCCTGACTTGTAATATAAAGCTTGTATTATTTTAATTTGTGTCTAGAGTTGTGTTGTGATATCTTTCCGCGAGTCCTTGATCTTGATCGTACACATTTGCGTGTATGATCGTACACTGGTTTATAAGCGTCGTCCTTCCTTCCTCATCATCCCTTCAGGAACATCCGATAAAATTGGAACGATACAGAGAAGATTAGCATGGCCCCTGCACAAGGATGACACGCACAAATCGAGAAATGGTTCAATTTTTTTCGAGATTTTGCGCTCCGGTCCCTGTGCATTTTACAGCTACGCCCTTGGGCCATCTTTTGTTGCCAGGTCTGTTGGCTCTCTTTTGAATCTTGATAGGTGGTGCATCAATTAAGCGAAGCAATTTAGACCCCTTTCTTTCGATTTACTCGGCGGCATGACTTGGTTTCTCCAAACCTCTGGACTGGTGGTGAAAGATTGCAAGCCTGCGTTGTGTGGGGTGATGCCCAAACTGATGTTCCTCTAGCATTTACTAGATCCTCATTTCTAGCGGTGAATGGTTATTGCAGTCAAAAAATAGTTTAGCGACGAGGCGGTGCGGGGCAACACCCACCGACCGTGGGGAAGGGAAGGGAGGAGGTAGGTGGATATAGTGCGACAGTTCGGTGGATGGTAGACTTGCGTGTGATCCACGTGTGGGGAGAAGAAAGTGGTTGAGAGGATTAGGACGATGATCCAATCATCCATTTGCATCTGGTGGCTAAGATATTAATCTTTTCCAGGTGCCCGAGGTGTAGACCGTCCCTTTTTTTTTCTTATCCTCTCCTATAGTGCTCTATTGAATCCACTTTCTCGTCCCATTGGCTCTCGTACTCATCCACCTAGCCCGCGGTCGCTATCTAGTGCCCTTGACCCACCTCGCCATATTGTCATGTCACCACCGACCATCAGGCGACGAACACCACCCCAATGAGAGGGCACTGATAAATTCACGTAGCAATAGTTACCGTCGTCCTCATTTCCACCCCTGCTAGGCTGCTACCCTCTTATATATTCACTTTATAAGGTGCACATGTCTTTCGATATTTAACTTTGATCCTTCAATATATAGACCAATAATTTATGAATCATGCTCCTTGTAATTACACCCCCTCTATTTCAAAATTTAATGTGTATTCATTTTTCAAAAAATCAAACGTTTCCATGTGTGACAAAGTATAGCAAGATATATCAACACCGACCATACTACATAAATAAAATATAAAAAATACATTTTGTGAAGAATCTAATGTGAATGATTTGGTATTGTACATACTGATATTTTGTTCCCAATAAACTTGGTCAACAATCAAAATTATAGAACTTTGATTTCTAAAAAGATTAGCATGCCTTATATTTTGAACTGGAGGGAGTATAAATTTAGTGGTATAATTTTTGTGACACATAACAACATTTCCTTCTTTTCTTTTCTTTTGTGGGTACACATAGCAACATTTCCTTGGTTAAATTCATGGTTTAACTTGAATATCGAAAAATGCGTGCACCGTTTAAGCGAAGGCGGTAGAAAGAAGTGTTGAAGATTAGGGACCAGTGGTTCATTCAATTGAATTCTACATGACAAAACACAAAGACCGGCTATTTGTAAAAATGGATCTTTTCGTGAACTATATGAATTTTCCAAGGAAAAGACCATGCAACGGAAAAAGGAAAACTTGTCCAAGGTCAAAAACTCACGTTTTGGAACTGATAAAAATGACGACCAAATAAGCGAAGAAGAACTGTGTCCGTCACGTGGATATTCTGGTTTTGGTCGCTCTTATCATGTACAGTGCAGAGTAAAAAAAATTGATGTGGAGTGCAGAATTCAGAAGAGGAATCCGCATCCCACGTCCGTCGCGTATAAACCTGCCACTACTTTTTTTTATCTCTGTTGAGAAACGTAACCTGCCACTGGGATAGGGCCCTGGTCCGGTATGCGTTCTCCAGTTCGCTTCAAGTTGGGCCAGTCGAGGAAGAACCAGGCGGCACGCAGATGCGGCCCACTGGCCATCCCGCGGTTCCTGCGGCTCGTGGGAGACAGCAGCGCACCGCAGCTAGTTTAGTACCACATCGGTTAGCGAAGGAGCTCGTGACCGGTTTATAAGCGTCGCCCTTCCTTCCTTATCGTCCCTTCGGGGACATCCGATAAAATTGGAACGATACAGAGAAGATTAGCATGGCCCCTGCGCAAGGATGACACGCACAAATCGAGAAATGGTCCAAATTTTTTTGACATTTCACGCGCCGGTCCCTAGCATTTTACAGATACAACCCTGGGCCATCTTCTCCTGCGGTTGTGCCGCTGTGCATTTTCCTTTGCAGCTACGTCCTTCCACGCTTTCCTTCTCTTCTATCCAAGCCCTTGGTCTTCAGTACTGTACTTTTTCATGCTTTTTTTTCATTTCTGTGGCTCCTTTTTGGGAGAAGCATGTTTCACATCTATTTGTGCGTATATGTTCCTTTTTCTATCTGATTGATTGTTAGTATACCGGTTAAATCACTACTCTTTGCGTGCACGGTTGGCAATGGTAAACTTTTTTTGGCCAGCTCGTTGGATCGCATTTAAGTCGCTTGCCTTAGTATACCTTGCCCTATTTACACACCATGCCACCCCAACGTACTTGTCCTAGATGTTTTTTACAACGTAATAAGTTGTAATATGATTGTCTCCTTGTTCTTGCAATGAACTAAATATAGTTTCATTGTCGTTATTATGAACTTTTTATATATTTTTGTGTTGTAGAAAAGTATTTTGACCCCACATGCCCATGTTGAAAATCCTTGCTCCGCCACTGTCGTTGTCAAAGGCCACCGGAGCGGCTCTTTGCCGCCAGCTTTGTTATTTTCCCGGTGATGGGGCTTGGCCCTGCCACCAATCTCTAGCAGTTGCGAGAGAAGTGAGGACAAAGAGGTAGGAGGAGACAACTATTGCCTTGTCGCTTGCAAAAACCATGTCTATCTTCTTGAGCTATCCACCCGGTGATGATAAAACACCATGAGTAAAATCATGCATGTTGAGTCATCTCATCATAATGAATAGCATGAGTACAACTGCATGCTTGATGCGTCGGCCAGTGATTTTGAATTGACAAGCCCAACAGGCCGGTCAACAAGGAAACAAAATTAAGTAGAGGAAAAAGCTGGATGGGAGGTGAGGGCGACAGAACAAACTCCCTTTTGTAGAGATTACACACACAAGGTGAGTTACGTAAATGGGCCGATCGGATATTGCCCAGACTGAGTTGCATCTTGTCGAGCCCAAGCTTCAAATGAAAACAACTTTCAGATTAACATAGAATTAGGAAGGAAACCCGGGTGGGTTTTTCTAATATTTGTTTACAAGTTTTCCTTCTCGCTTGAGTGTGTCTGGAGAAAAATGCTATCATTTTTTTGTTCACAGGGTTTATCAATAGTTCCATGTGTGCACAAAGGATCTAATAGTTGTTAGCTAATTAATCAGCCACATTTGTATCTCGCTTATAGCAAGACAGGCGGTCGCGCCGCCTCAAGGGAGACTCTGGTGGGCGACACAATAAGATCGTGTTGGTTTGTTATGTGGTTCTGTTTCCTTCTTCTTTTTCTTTTATTTTTATTTAAAAAAAATCTAACTACATATATTTCGAAAAGTTACTTACTCAACTTTAAAAAATGTTCACCACACATAATATTTTTACATGATAGTAAAAATATGTCACATGATTTAAACAAAATGTTCAGACCATGTAAAACAATTGTGTGATTTAAAAAAATGCATACCATTAAAAATGTTCATGACATTTCCAAAACAAATAACGTGTTTAACAGGTACATATGTTCATGATGTATTTAAAAAATGTTCAATGTGTGTTAAATAAATGCACACTCTGTACTAAGAAAATGTTCAGTGTGCATTTGATAAATGCTCGACATATATCTAAAAATGTTCTATATGTATTAAAAAATATTAAACATGTGTATAGAGAAATCGAAGGTGTTTTAACAGAGAAAACAAATAAGGAATTGAACAAAAGCAAAAAAAGAATAAAAATAAAAGGAAGAAAACCGGTAAACTAGTAGGAAAATATTTAAAAGGAAAATAAAAAATGGGCAAAACCTTCACAAAACCGAATGGACGATCCCGAAAATCACCAGTTGTTCATATAGCTTTCTCCAAACCGGTCATACAGTTCATAAATAGCTCCTATTGGACCGGCCAAGTCAAATTGTCGTTGAAGGTAAGAGGAGCATATGTCTCGCAATTAGCGAGACATAGCTGTCGGAGAATTAATATCTGTTGGATGTGGTAAGATTGAGATCAACTCAGACAAGTCAGAGGTTGTCTCAGCCTTGAAAGATGGCATTTCTTTCTCAGTAGCTATATTTAGTGAATGTTATTTCATGGCTTTAGACTTCACTCATGTTATCTACCATCATTGTAATAGAGAGAATAATCACGTAGCTCATGAACTAGCTAGGATAGTTAGGTTTTCTCTTCCTAATGTATGCATGGATTCACCCCGTGAAGTGATGATTATCCCTGATTGTAAATGATGATTATTCATAAAAACAAAAACAAAGATCGTTTTGATTGAAACAAAGAAGGAGATGATTGTCAAAAACAAACGCACGCAAGCTGCGGAAATGGGCCGGTCGATATTGACCAAACTAGGGCGCATTGTGTTCATCCCAAGAAAGAAGCATTTGCGCTACATACGGATAGTGCCCCCACGCTGACTATTTCTTGCAGGCCACTCCCATTGAAGGGTGTAGAGTAGTTGGGCCGGCCCATTTTCACGCACAGTTAAACGAAAAAGGAAATGGGAAAATGGGAGAAGCGGGGATCAGTCTCTTGTCTCCTAGGAGAGGGCTCCCTACGCTAGCCGCTGCGCTAGTGTCTTGCACGCGACAAGTTGTTGGCGTGATGTGTACTTGAGGCAAACGACGCCGGTTTTTCCATGGTTTTCACTTTTTTTCTGTTTTTTCTTTTTGTTCTTTGACATGGGTTTTCTCCATTTTTTGTTTGATTTTCATTTTTATTCTCAATTTTTTGGTTTATTTTGTTTGTTCTTACTTTGTTTATTTTTTCTCCATTTAGTGTTGAATACTAGGGTTGATGAAGACTCAACTAGATGGCGAGTCGTTCGTCGGCCCGATCTTTCACGATACTGGCAATAGCACACGAAATTCCGATCGAGCAAATATGCAAGACCGTAAGATCAAAAGAAACTAGCGTTGAGTAGATTAGATCGGCTCCACGCGCAGCAGCAACAAAATCCCAATGAATCAGCAACGAAGACAATATTTGGTGTCCCTCGACATAGGACGTTTTCTGACTATTATTGAACTCACGATGAAACCAAACTTGACCTTCTTTACACGGCGTATCCCTGCTTTTATAACGTGCGCGCAGGCACTTCTCAACCGACTCCATGTAAGCGAATCTGAAACGGACTCTCCTATCCAAACAAAACAAGATTTGACTAATTAATACTCCGGCAACGCTGATCACCTTCCAACTAACCTAGACTTAAAACGTATACGTAACTAGTACTTGTGCAACCTTTGGACTCTACTATAATACCAAGCTAACAAAACTAGTATTTCTTGTGCCGACCGGATCACAGCTTCTTCGGTGGAGTCCTAAAATTTGGTTTAACTTCATCTTGCGGTGGAGAAATCTGAAGTATCATAGAACCAATCTATATATATGAAAAAGCTTCTAAAATACCAGCTTCTTTCCCTTTTGGAACTGTCACGGTCAACTTCTCATGCATCGGTGTAACTTTAATATTTCTTGGACGAGTGACAGTAGTCTTGGCATAGATGGTCACATCATCCTGCCCCTCTTGAAATGAAGCCATCCTTGGCTTCAAGATACCTTTAGGGATCTTACAGACATCGTTCTTGATTGCACTAGAGAACATCGGCTGTAACATACGTCGCCTTCCAGAGTCCCAAAAGGAATAAGTGTTGGACCTCCCATCATGTGTAGCTCGATGATCATATTGCCATGGCCTCCCCAACAACAAATGGCATGCATCCATTGGTAGAACATCACAGATAACTGTATCGATATAATTGCCAACCGAAAAATTGATGCGCATCTTGTGAGTAACTTTCAGTTTGCCCGACTGATATAACCATTCGACACAGTGTGGTTGTGGGTGCTTCCAGGTTGGTAAAGCAAAAGCATCCACCAAGTCCTTGCTGACTGCATTAGTGTAGCTTCCACCGTCGATGATCAACTTGCAATTGGTGTTGTTGATCTTGCATTGAGTCTGAAAAATATTCCAACGCTGCCCCTTATCCTCAATGCGATCCTCTTGCACACGCTGCACCATTAAGGACGGATATGATTCAGCAGCTTCAAAACTAGCAGTCACCTTCTCAGCATCTTCAAATTTTTCACTAGAAGTGTCAAAAACTGCATCTTCATCACTCGCGGATGCATAGCCATCTTTTGTGAGCAATACTCTCTTCTCATTAGGACATTCACGCTTCATATGTCCCCTTCCTCCACACTTGAAACACTCTATGTCACTGGAACGATTGGTCGACTGTGCACTAGAATCAACCCTCGACGGTCCTGATTTTGAAGCATTCTTTTGCACGGAACCATGAGGGCGATTTGATGTTGTCGTCCTCGAGCTAGGACCGATATCCTCACTCTGATGTTGGGAGCGTCGCCATGTGTTCAAAGTGGTACTGGGAACTGTGTTGACTTGGCGCCGCTTAATCTGTTGTTCCGCATGCACAGCTTGATGCACAAGATCTTGTATGTTGTAGTAGACCACCATCTCAACACGTTCCTGCACCTCGATATTTAGCCCGTTAAAGAAACGTGACATGGTCGCCTCCGGATCCTCCATTGTCCCTGTACGTATCATAAGCAATTCCATCTCCTTGTAATATTCATCAACACTCAAATTACCTTGAGAGAGCCGCTGCAACTTGTTGTACATATCTCTTTTATAGTGCTCAGGAACAAAACGACGCCTCATGAATTCTTTCATACCTCGCCAAGTTGTCGGGCGATGTCTTGAACGACAAATTTGATTCCACCAAATTAGCGCGTAACCGGTAAACTCAATTCCAGCAAGTTGAACTTTCTTCTCCTCGCTATAACGATGGGTATCAAAAATTTGATCAACACGCATCTCCCACTCCAAATAGCCTTCTGGTTCACACTTGCCGGAGAACGAAGGATTGAAATTTTTATGCGCCCAATTCCATCATCCAAAGGCACACGCACAGCTTGACCAACTCGGTCATGCACTCCACCACGAATGGATGTTTCGGGACGAGGCTCATAGTGTCGTGGTCGTGGCGCGTACCCCGCGTGGTCAATGCCATCACCGAAACCATCATCTCCAGCATGAGGGTGTGCCGCCAGACGGCGATCATGCACGCCAGCATATCCGTCGCGAGCTGGTGGTGCATAATACAGTGGAGCAGCCGGAGCAGTCTGTGGTGGTGCAGAAGTGGCTGCCGGCATATTGATGATGTCTGCCAAACCATCGAACCGAGTGATCAGGACATCTATCTTTTTGCCGAGCGCATCATGACATTGCTTGATGTAGTTGCATGTGTGGTCAAAACCATCCCGAATATTTTGAGGAATATCATCCGCATACACTGGACGCACTATTTCCTCAGAATCAGCAGCAACCTCGTCACCCTTGTCGGTCGAGGTTGACATCTTAATCAACACAGTACCGTGAACAACCTTAGCTCTGAATACCACTTGATGAAGACTCAACTAGATGGCGAGTCGTTCGTCGGCCCAATCTTTCACGATACTGGCAATAGCACAAGAAATTCCGATCGAGCAAATATGCAAGACCGTAAGATCAAAAGAAACTAGCGTTGAGTAGATTAGATCGGCTCCACGCGCAGCAGCAACAAAATCCCAATGGATCAGCAACGAAGACAATATTTGGTGTCCCTCGACATAGGACGTTTTCTGACTATTATTGAACTCACGATGAAACAAAACTTGACCTTCTTTACACGGCGTATCCCTGCTTTTATAACGCGCGTGCAGGCACTTCTCAACCGACTCCATGTAAGCGAATCTGAAACGGACTCTCCTATCCAAACAAAATAAGATTTGACTAATTAATACTCCGGCAACGCTGATCATCTTCCAACTAACCTAGACTTAAAACGTATACATAACTAGTACTTGTGCAACCTTTGGACTCTACTATAATACCAAGCTAACAAAACTAGTATTTCTTGTGCCGATCGGATCACAGCTTCTTCGGTGGAGTCCTAAAATTTGGTTTAACTTCATCTTGCGGTGGAGAAATCTGAAGTATCATAGAACCAATCTGTATATATGAAAAAGCTTCTAAAATACCAGCTTCTTTCCCTTTTGGAACTGTCACGGTCAACTTCTCATGCATCGGTGTAACTTTAATATTTCTTGGACGAGTGACAGTAGTCTTGGCATAGATGGTCACATCAAGGGTGCACCCTACTTATAGGGAAAAAGAGCCAGGGTTTCTTTGCTTTTTTCCTCTCCAGGTTTTTTCATTTGTTTCTTCAGTTTTTTATTTCCTTTTTCCTTTAGTTTATTTTGTTTCCTTTTTGGTTTTTTGTTTGTTTCTCTTTGTTTTTCATTCTGTACTGTTATATACATGATCAATATTTTTAAAATCAAATTCTTAAAAAATAATATACTTGTTCAACATTTTATATACACGATAAATATTTTTTCAAATACTTTTCAATATTTTTTTCAAATACTTATTCAACATTTTTATATACATGACCAACAATTTTTCAAATACTTGTTCAACATTGTTTCAAATAGTTGTTCAACATTGTTTCAACTTTATTTTGAAGAGTTCGTTTGTAATATATATATATATATATATATATATATATATATATATTGAAGTATAAACAGAATTACAAAAAGAAATGAAAAAGTAAAACAGAAAATGTAAAGAAAAAACAGGAAAAAGAGGTTGCGGCCTCCCGCGCTCGCGGGCCGGCTCAGCTCGCTCGCCCCTTCAGCGAGTCCGAAGCCAGACTCGCTCAAGGCGAGACATAGGCGTGCCCTGGTGCCCCGACCACCGCACACCATAGCCACGCCGGCCGGAATCCTCCTCATCCCTCCAACTCCAAGAAAGTCTCTTTCTTCCCATGCCGGATCTCTCTCCGTCGCGCCGCCGCGCGCGGAGTGGGGGACTGGTTCGAAGCAAGAGATAGGAAGGGCCCGAGCATCGCCGGGGACCGGAGAGGAGGGGGAAGATGGAGGAGACGCCGCCGTCCTTCCGGCGCCGTGGGAGACCGAGTGTGCAGCGGAGCGGCGCAGAAGGAGTGAACTGCTACGAGGTTAAGTCTGAATTCATGCATTTCTTTCAGAAAGCATGTGCAGTTCTTCATACTACTATTTCTATCTGAAACTCAATCTGTGGTTTACCCCTAATGTTTGTTTGTTGGCAATTTGCAATTGCCCATCATGTTCTGAATGGCACGCATGGTGCTTGGCATAGTTTGATTTTGACAAAGATACCAGGGCCATAAGGTGAGCCTCTAACAAAGGTACCTGAAACGAAACCTTGAGGGCAACTGGAAACGTGTATCAAACTGTGGGATTTTCTTGAAGGGTTCTCCCCGCTGAAAGTCTGAAATCCAACTCAAAGCCTGTGGGATTGGCTACTGGTTCTGCGCTCCGAAGTCGGAACTAAGGCCCAGTGCTGTGCTTTGTGGTCAACTCCAAAGTCTTGCATATTTCTGCCCCCTCTTGGCCTGCATATATATCTAGTGCAAGGTCTCTGTCAGTCAAGTCCACAAAGTGTCTTGGAGGATAACATTATATATGCCCAAGATTAGTGCTTAATGCTGCAGTCATGGTCCAAGTTTGGTCCTGGAACAGCATGTCACTCATGAGCGAGAACACCCTTTCGTCGATTCAGAGCGGGGAGGGTGATGCATTGAAATTAACAACATAATATGGTTCTTTCTTTAAATCTTATATCAACACAAGCATTCAACTAGTTTGAAGACGAACGGGCCACTAATTTGGTTACTTCATGGCAACACCAAAATCATGCGTATTTCTGCCCCACTAGGCCTCCATATCAAGTACGGGAGCTTCAGTAGTCAAATCCACAAAGTGTTTGGACCCCAAATCAATATGTTATCTACCCCAAGATCAGTGCTTGGCGGTCAGTCGTTGCCAATGTTTGGTCGTTTGTGCATGTCTGTGGCCATTCTCCAAAATGTTCGTCAACAATTCCACTAATGGTCTCGCGAATAATATAAAAAATGCCACTAATGAAGTTGCTTTGTTGACTAAGCATACCTCCTTGGCCATGGACTAAACTGTGAGCTAGTCTACAGTCTAGGGATGGCTAGTTATAAAGACCGCAGCAAGCAAGGAGCAGAGGAATTCACGGCATAATCTGAAACCCTTTTCTTCCAAATGGTCTGCTACTTGTTATGGAGATGTTTGTTCCTGGTCCTCTGTGGAGTGTGCTCCATGTTCCAGAGTTCTTCGGGCTGTTTCATGGAGGAGAGAGCAGCCCTCATGGATATTCGCTCTTGGCTTGTGAATGCAGAGTCCAAGGCTCCCACTTCTTGGGGAGACGGTGGTGACTGCTGCTCATGGGAAAGGATAACCTGCGACAATACCACACACCGACTGTCTCATCTCAACCTTTTCCAGACCTACCAAGAAAACCTACAGTATTTCGAAGATGAATGTCCGAATTTTAACTTGACGATCTTTTCTTCGTTTCGGGGGCTTCAACTACTGAATTTCTCTGGACATCACGCTTGTTTACAGAATTTCGAGGGTACGTAACTCCTGCTGCATGCATGCGCACAACTCTTCTTTTAATCTTCCAATAATTTTGATTGAAAATCACATCTTATTCCGAAGCAAACATTTCCTCAGGTCTCCAAGGATTGAGTAAGCTCAAGTATCTCGACCTCAGTTACAACAGTTTTCAAGGTGGGGGTATCCCAGGATCTGTTGGCAAATTGGTTTCTCTAGAAGTCATAAATCTCAATGGAAACAACATAGGTGGGACTCTTCATAGTACAGGTACCGAAACGAAAAATATATATTCTTTTTTCAGTTGACTGATGCAATTAATTTGTACTTACTATAAGGCGTGTACAAATGGCAGATTTCAGTAATCTCCGTAATCTGCGTGAATTGCATTTGGGATCTAGTCAATTGAAGGGTAGCCTCCCAGCATCCATATTTGCACTTCCACGCCTTGAGTACCTGGATCTTTCATACAACCTCTTCGAAGGACATATACCTATAAACTTATCTCGGAACTTGCGATTGCGAGAATTGTATTTGACTTTCAATAGATTGAGTGGAGGCCTCCCAACATCCTTATTTGCACTTCCACGGCTTGAGTACTTGGATCTTTCAGACAACCTATTTCAAGGACATATTCTTACAAACTCATCTTGGAACCTCCGAGCATTGCATTTGGGATCCAATCAATTGAGTGGTACCCTCCCAGCATCCGTATTTGCACTTCCATGCCTTGAGTACTTGGATCTTTCATACAACCTCTTTAAGGGACATATACATATAAACTCATCTTGGAACCTGCGAGAATTGCATTTGAGATCCAACCAATTGAGTGGTAGGGTCCCAGGATCCGTATTTGCACTTTCATGCCTTGAGTACTTGGATCTTTCAGAAAACCTATTACAAGGGCATATACCTATAAGCTCATCTTGGAAGTGTACATCATCGCTTCATACCATCCGGTTATCTGATAACAGGCTAAGCGGTCAATTTGATTTCTTCTGGCTAAGAAACTGTGCCAAACTCAAAGAGATAGATCTGTCCAGGAATACTGATTTGGTCATTCAAGTGCAAATGCATGGCTGGGTACCTAAATTTCAGTTGAATACACTAAGGCTCTCTTGGTGTAACCTTGATAAGAGCATGATTACCGAGCCACATTTCCTGCACACACAGAATCATCTGCAGTTTCTCGATTTGTCCAACAATAATTTGCCGGGGAGCATGCCCAACTGGTTGTTCACAAATAAAACCACACTAGTTTATCTGAATCTTGCAAATAACTCACTAGTTGGATCACTAGATCTGATAGGGCAACCACAAACTAATCTTAAACAGGTGAATGTATCATTGAACCTAGTTGAAGGACAACTGCCAGCCAACATTGGTTTCATGTTTCCCCATCTCATAATTCTCGATGTTTCCCGCAACACTATTTCTGGAACAATACCACCAGCATTGTGCAACAGCAGCATACAACTTATGGACCTATCAAATAACAGATTTACAGGAAAAGTACCAGCTTGCTTGTTCACTGATTGTTATGCAATGAATATATTGAAGCTCTCAAACAATACACTTGGTGGCAAGATACTTGATGGGGCTAGTAGCTTCTCCGGTGACCTATGGGCAATACACCTAGGCAACAACAAATTTGAAGGGACTCTCCCTAGAAATCTGTCTGGTAATGTCCAAATCATGGATCTGCATGATAACAAGATGTCGGGAGAACTGGACACTTCCTTATGGTGTCTTCCTTCACTGCAAGCTTTGAGCCTTGCTAATAATGGTTTAACTGGTGGCATTCATCCAGAAATTAGCACATTAACAAATCTTATGATGTTAGACCTGTCAGGCAACTACTTTACAGGACGTCTCCCAAACTGCGACACTATGGTATACCTCACGTTTCTGAGTGTATCGGGGAATTCCCTGTCAGGCTCCCCGGGTGCCTTTTTCAACAGCTCCTACATTACGGCTTTAGATCTCAGCAATAATCAGTTCACAGGCAACCTTGAGTGGGCACAACATCTTTCTCAAGTCAGTGTACTTTTGTTAAGCAGGAATAAGTTTGAGGGACATATCTCTTCAAATCTCTGTCATCTCCAACACTTGAGTATAATTGACGTCTCGCACAACAAACTTTCGGGTTCCGTACCACCATGTATTGGTGGCATTCCATTTGAACCCATTGATCCTTTCGAAAATTGGCCCGCAGCTGGTAGTATTACCTATGGAGGAGGCGAATATGGTGCGGACTTTGTTTATAACAATAATTATGACCTCCCAGGCTTCACCTTCACAACTAAAGGGCACCCATACACATATGGACAAAACTTCTTCATGTCGATGTCTGGCATTGACTTCTCTTCAAACATGCTGTCAGGTGAGATTCCGAAGGAGATGGGGAATTTGAGCCATATCAAGTCTCTCAATTTGTCGAACAATTTCTTGACTGGACCGATTCCTGCAACCCTCGCAAATATGAGCGAGATCGAAAGCTTAGACCTGTCCAAAAACAGGCTGAATGGGTTGATACCATGGCAGTTGACACGGCTATCATCATTGGAGGTGTTCTCTGTGGCATACAACAACTTATCGGGATGTCTACCAGACTCTGGTCAGTTTGGCTCATTTGATACAGACTGTTACAGAGGGAACAACAACCTTCGATCCTGCACTTCCAGTTCAGGTCATGTGGCATGGAATGGTACTGCAGGAAGTGTGCCTGATGATTCTGACCCGATCCTCTACGTGGTCGCTGCCGTTTCATTCGTCTTGGCATTTTGGGCCACTATCAGTTTCGTATTCTGCCATTCATTTGGGCGGCGTGTTATTCTCAAACTGTGGTAGGTAAAGATGGAGAGAGGGCTAGTGATTAACAGCGCTGATGTGTAAACAACACAAGGAGATCACTTTTGTAATCTGCTTTGTCAAGTAAGAATCACTGTAAGAATATGGAATATTTTTTTGTCAAACTTTGTCGAGTAAGAATCAATGTAAAAATAGAACCCTGAATGGTGGCTGCAATCATCAGGGGTTGGATGTTTTTGCTGCCTTTTCTTGTAAGTTCATGGTGCAGAATGGTGGTGTGTAATGTTGAGATTTTGGTGCTGCTTCCTTTAGCACGTATTTTTTCTGAACTGAATTTTCTTTAGCACTTATTTTTTTCTGAACTGAATTGTCTCAAAATGTTTGTGATGGTAGAAATATTTCTTTAGTTGAGGATTTCGGAGGTATGTGCTGATATGCTAAGCTGCAAGATTGGGCTCGATGTACTACATAGCCCCTTTTGTCACTCTTGGAGTCGTCTTCCTCTGCATCTCCTTTACTTTGTTTTTTACTGTCAGCAATGCTGATCTTGTGTCTATGGCTGCTGCAAACTATAGGCGGCGTTTTTCGGTCCGGGCAGTGGCCAGGCCGTCCGTCGGGACGTTTGGGGAGGATTTGAGGGGTCCGGCTGTAGATGCTCTAAGTTAGACATTGCTACTCCCTTCGGTCCATATTAATTGACGCAATCTTAGTACAACTTTATCCAATTTTCAACTGCTATCTCTCAACTGTCAAACATCACTTTTCGTTTCTGTGAACCGTCAGAGAAGTTTACTTGGTGATGATTTGACTGTTCCATGGAAGCAGTTGCTTTGCTAGCTACTCCGTTGACCGTGCAGCGGCCTACGGAATCTTCCGGCTGACGTCTCAGGATCTCAAGTATGTCGCCCTCAGCTGAGAACAGCTTTCCATTTCCAGGTGAGGATGTCTCAGGATCTGACGTGTTGGCAAATTGGTTTCTCTAGAAGTCAAAAATCTCAATGGAAACAACATAGGCGGGACTCTTTTCATAGTACAGGTACTGAAACAAATAAAAATTATATTCTCTTTCAGTGAGGCGTGCCTTGCCGGGAAGCATGCTACTGCTCGTCGACGACCATTGCGTCCAGCCGGTTCATGTGGGCGGCGCTCCTCGCCTCAAAGAACGAGGGGCAGGGCAGACCATCGTCGAATCAACGAGCTCCGAAAGCAATTTCTGAAGGGAAAACATTTCTGAACTACTCTATACTTGTTTCAGGCATAATACTGTAGACTTCCAATACCAAAGCAATACATCAAAAACAGGTGACCAAAAGGTACTCCCTCCCTTCCTAAATATAAGTCTTTGTAGAGATTCCATAAGGTGGACTATATACGAAGCAAAATGAATGAATTTACCCTTAAAATGCATCTATATACATCCGTATGTGGTTCACAGTGAAAACTCTACATAGACTTATATTTAGGAACGAGGGAGTAGAAATTATTATGCTTACTACATCAATCAAGCAACTGCTAGTACTACGTACTCCGTTGACCGTAGGACAATGGAATTCATCTTCCCGCCGGCGTCCTGGAAGAAGGCCGCCACGGCAGCCCACTCCTTCAGGAACCTCTCCTCCACGCCGTCCTTGAGCAGCGCCGGGAAGAAGAGCCGGAACGAGGTGCCCGGCCGCCACGAATAGCCCCACCACCGCCGTCGCCACGGCGCATGGCGGCCTCGCCGCCCACCGCCGCGTGCACCACCCCTCGGCGCCGTACATGGGCCAAAAAAACGGCCATTGGAGTACTCCTAGGCATAAGCAACCGGAGGCTGAGGCGGAGATGGAGCTCGCCTTGCAAGTCTGTAGCCGAGGACGAACTCAGTGGGGCGCCGGGGTTGCGGTGTGCGCCGTCCTGCCGGCGAGCCGGGCCACCAGCCGGAGGAAGGTGTCGAGGAGGAGCACCAGAAGGCGCTGACGTCGGGGAAGAAGCAGAGCGGCCACCGCACTAACAGTGATAATCTGTAAACAACACTGGGAGATCACTTTACTGATGTGCTTTTCCTATTATGTGTGTATTTGTAAACTACTCCCTCCGTTCCGAATTACTTGTCTTAGATTTGTCTAGATACGGATGTATCTAGCACTAAAATGAGTCTAGATACATCCGTATCTAGACAAATCCAAGACAAGTAATTCGGAACGGGGGGAGTATATGTTGCTTCCTTTTGTTGCTTTTGAGAAGATGCATGTCTCAGTAAGAGCACTCTGATTTATTCTGCTTCAAGAAGGCGAGTAATTTGATCCTGTTGAAAATAAAGTTGAGAAGAGATTGCCTCTTGGGGTCAGAATGCTACTTAGTTTTCGTGGCAAGGTTGTGAAACTGTTGGGATTTTTGAAAGCTTGTTTTCTCTTGCAACAAGTATCATGAAGTGACGTGGAGCAAGTTTATCTTCTTACACAGCAGGGTGGACTGATGTTTAATCTCTTTTCTTAACAGTGAAGAGTTTTGTCAAACTTAAGTAAGTAAAATTCACCTGAAAAAACTCTGAATGGTGGCTGGGATCATCAGGGGGTGGATGGATGTTTTTGCTGCTTTTCTGTAAGCTCAAGGTGCAGAATGGTGGTGTCCCTGTGTGCAGTTGAAATTTTGGTTCTACATAGCCAGCCCTTCCTTTGGCACTATATATTTCTGTACTCAACTTCCTTTAGCACTGCTGAAAGTCTCGTAATGTTTGTAACGGTAGAATTATTTCGGTAGCTGATGATTTTGAGGGTATTTGCTGATGCTAAGCTGCAAGATTGGGCTCCATGCTACATGGCCCTTTGTGAATTCTTGATTAAAGTCTTTCTTCCTCTGCTTCGGCTTTACTTCCTCTCTTGTCACTTGTCAACAACTGATGTGCTTCTGTCCATGGTGGCTGTTGTGTTTCTGAATGCAAAACCTGCCAGAGAGATTTATGCAAAAACCAAAGACATGGTTTGGGCTGTCTCTTAGGGCTAAGCGAGTTTTGCCGTGTTGTATTCCTTTGTTTTGCGCCGAGCATCCCACGTCTCTTGCTATGGGCATCATGTCACGTCTTCTTACATTCGTGTCATGTGGTGTATCATGCACTCGCTCTTTCTTCTTCTATCAATGGAGAAAACAAAGACAAATATTTAGTTGAGCTTTTGCATTCCCAATGTCTGTTATCAGTTTCTTAGCAGTATTGGGCCGTGTGCATCCTAGTTATACAGAGGCCGGGTGTTACTCATAGTGCTATGTATTTGCTTGATGCTGCATTTTGAAATAATAAAATCACCCTTTATCGAAAAATTTCTGTTACCAGTTTCTTAGCCTACTATTCAACTGATATTCGCCTTTTTAGCACATCAAAAAAATTCAAGCTGATTCATCCAACTTCTAACTGGTATCTCTCAACTGTCAACGGCGCTTTTCGTTTTCACTGAACCATCAGAGAAGTTCACTTGGTGATGGATGATTTGACTGCTTTCATGGAAGCAATTACCATTGCTACCTACTCCGTTCACCGTACAACAATGGAATTCATCTTCCCGCCGGCGTCGAGGAAGAAGGCCGCCACGGCCGCCCACTCCTCCAGGAACCTCTCCTCGACGCCGTCCTTGAGCAGCGCCGGGAAGAAGAGCCAGAACGAGGTGCCCGCCACGAACAGACCCACAGCCACCGTCGCCACGGCCCGCGGCGGCGGCCTCCTGTCCCCCCACCGCCGCGCGCACCACCCCTCGGCGACGCAGCAGGCGCCGTGGAGGGCGAAGAAGGCGGCCATCCCGCCACCGGGCGGCCACCGCAGGCTGAGGTAGCACACCATGGCCTCGTGCATCGCCCCGGACGCCGCGAACGCGGCCAGCACGCCCGCGGCGGGCCCCGCGCGGGCGCGCACGGGGTCGTACACCGCCGGCCGGAGGACGGCCGACACCATGAGGTTCCACCGCCGGCCCCAGAAGTCCCGCAGCGAGGAGGCCAGGTAGGGCCGGTCGAACTGCGGCTCCGTCTCCATGCCGAGCGCGCCCGCGGCGGCGGCGACGCAGGGGAGGAGCAGGTCCAGGAAGCAGTAGGTGTGGGCGCCGTACAGTGCCAGGCGCGCGTAGATGTGCAGCCGGGCGTTGAGCCGGTAGAGGCCCACGAGGGCGGCCATGACGGCGGCCTTGACCGCGCAGGAGGCGAGCGTGGGCAGCGCCGGCTTGGCCTCGGATGCGCCGCCGCGCCGGAGCTTGACGGGGAGCAGGGCGGTGAAGAGGAACGGGAGCACGGGGAGGGCGGGGTGGAGCGGGCCGCGGCCGGCGGCGAGGAGCGCGACCTTGAAGGCGCCGAGCCAGGCGAGGAAGAAGGCGGCGACGCCCCGGACGATGGCGGAGGAGGCGAAGGCCAGCGGCGCGGCGGCGAGGAGCGCCAGCACCGGGAGCAGCGCGACGAGGCGCGGGAGCCCGGGCCGGAGGAGGGACGACGCCGCGCGCGCGTACAGCGCGGCCGCCGCCGCGGCCAGGGACACCGCGGGGATGCTGTCCCGCAGGAGCTCCATGGCCAGCGCGCTCGCGACCTGCCGGCGCCACGGCATGGTAGAGTGCGCGAACTGAAGAGTCCGGTGTTGCCACTGTGCTTACGTATCGTCGCCCCACGGTCGACAGTGATATACTCCTACTATTAAATTCGTCCTTTGACACTGAGCTGTTCATCAAAGGAAGTGTGATGGTGACAAAAGTACTATGGATTAAAAGCACTATGTGCTGATAGGTTAGTCTCTCGCGATCAAACTGTTCTAATCAAATTGTTTTAAAGTTAGCGCAAGAGCTACAAAGATTCCATTGAAAAATGCGTCGACGCGAGAATTGTTTGGTTTAGAGCATCTCCGGCACATCACCTATACCTCTTCCCGCAAAATTCGTTTACAGGATACCTCAAAACAATTTTAAATGTTTTTACGGTACGGTTTTTGTTTCGCCATAAGAGATCCTATAAAAAAAATTGTGCTCCCAGCAAAATTACATAATCCCCCTACAAACGTAATATAAATCACAATTGGGTCTTACAATTCACAGGTTGTGTTCGTGCCGGCCGAGCTCTTGTTGCGGCAACATCGCCAGAGGCTCCTCCCGCCGCCGCCGTTGGCGCGCACCACGATCGGATGCGACCGAGCTCCTGCTCGCGTCTCGCTCGCGCCAGCTAGCTAGCTACTGCTGCTGCGCCGGTGGCCGGTGGCGGGCTCGTCTGCGGCAAGCGGAGGGCGGCGGCGAGATTTGGCCGGAATCAAGCTCGGAAGGCCATGGCACCGACTGCGAGGGAAGCGGTTGGGGCTGAAATTTCCCTCCCGCCAAGGATATAGGATACTGCAAAAGGAGGGTGAAATCCTGCACATATAGAAGAATTGGGCTCTCGGATGCGGGATCCAACAAAAAAAATCCGGCAGGTTTGATTTGGTGGATCTGTTCGGGCTGGGGATACAGGATTGTTCCTGCAAACCGGTGGTTATTATAGCGGATGGCCCGGTTTGTGAGATTGGCTAGAGATGCTCTTATTGGAGAAAGGCAACCACATCAAGCTAGATATATCCCATCGAAGCCGGCCACAAACATGTTCTTCGACCTCGTCGACATTGAGAGAGAAGACATATCCGAAGGGGTCAAACATGTGCTCTTTGATCCCGACTAAGAGCATCTCAAACAGGCGCCCAACGCGTAGCGCGCAAAAATCTGGTATGCGGCACGCGCAACGTCAGGTTTGGCGCGGGGCGCAGCGCTGCCTCCAGCAGTCGCGCCAAAATGCAGCGCGCGCGCAGCTCCAGCAGTGCGCTAAAATGCAGCGCGCGCGAGCAGCCACGCATCCACACTTGTTGCATTTTCACACAAAACAAAGACATGGCATAATTTTTAAATCACAAACATCATTCACAACCAAGTTTAAATGAATAGTTCAATTTATTACAACTCATCAAACAAATAGTACTTTGAGAAATACAATAAATAGTTTAATAATACAACATCAAACGCACAAATCATGATGATCTTCGGTGGCCATTCCAAGCCCACCACTCCTCAATGAGATCCTTCTTGAGTTCATTATGCGCTGCCGGACGTCGAATGGCATGATAGGAGGCAACAAAACGGGCCACCCTTTCAGCCCTCCACCGCACTCGCACGGGATGTCCCAAGAGCTCATACTGAGAGTAGTCTACATCTTGGCCACGCTCATTCTCGATGATCATGTTGTGCATAATCACACAAGCATGCATTATGTATCAAAGCATCTTCTGATCCCAAAATCTAAGCCGGTCCTCTCACAATAGCGAATTGGGCTTGCAAAATCCCAAAAACTCTCTCCACATCTTTTCTAGCCGCCGCGTGAGCATTTTGGAAATCAAGATATTTCTTACCTTCCAATTTTTTCAACAACTTCACAAATGTTTGCCACTTTGGGTAGATGCCATCCGCAAGATAGTAGCCATGGTTGTATGTACGACCATTAGCTACAAACTGCACCAGTGGCAGTTCACCATTTGCAATCTTACTCATCAGTGGTGACCGGTTGACAACGTTGATGTCATTCAAAGATCCAGGCATTCCAAAAAAAGCATGCCAAATCCAAGTCTCATGATCGGCCACCGCTTCAAGGATTATAATGGAACCCTTTTTTTGTCCGTGAAATTGTCCATGCCATGCCTTTGGACAATTCTTCCAACTCCAATGCATGCAATCTATTGAGCCAAGCATACCTGGGAACCCGCGAGCTTTGTTCATCTCCAATAGCCTTGCGACATCTTCAGCATTGGGAGTTCTCAAGTACTCCGGGTCAAACACTTGCACAATTCCTACTGCGAAGCGCTTGACACACATGATGGCTTGGCTCTCACCCATGGCCAAGTGGTCATCAACTAGATCAGCCGGAATACCGTATGCCAACATACGCAAAGCGGTCGTCACCTTCTGAAAGGTGCTATGCCCGAGCTCTCCGGCGGCATTCCTCCACTGCTGAAAAAATCGGTCATGGCTTGCTAGTTTCTCTGCAACGCGCCTGAACAACTCGGTGCTCATCCTAAACCGGCGACGAAAGTACGACTCGGGGCATGTGGGATTCTCCACAAAATAGTGCCTCGTCAATCTGTTGTGGGCATCAATACTATCCCTCCAACCCATAACCGATCCACCGTGCTTCGGCTTTTTATTGATGTGCATAGCTAGGATCATTGCAAGATCCCCTTCCTCTTCCATATCAAATTCTTCTTCAGAAGTGCCATAGCCCGAACTCATCTAAAATGTTCAAAACTAGGCTATAAACAACATGCACCAAATTTCATGCAAAAAAGTGGAAGTTGAAAGCAATACATACCTTGCGGACGTTTTGTCGAACACCTTGCGGGCGCCAAAGCGGCGGTGGGCGGCCGGGCGCTGTTCATCGGAGACTGCCGCGCGCAACGGCGACGCTGACCAGAGAGAGAGGGAGGAAGCCACGACCGCGCGGGAAGAGACCGGGGAAGCGCCGAAACGGTCGCGGGAAAAAATGGGGTGGCGCGGGGCGGCGGCGGCTGCGCGGCTGGATGGGTTGGTGGAGTGAGAGCAAGCGCTCGAGAGTCCAACACGTGGGAGCGGGCGCAGCAAATAAGCGGCACGCGATGGCGTTTCCGCCCGCACGCTGAATTACATATGCCGCTCGTGCGGTTTTTGCGCGTCTGCTGGAGCGCCGGGAACGGTAGCGCGTGCGCTAAAACCACTACTTTTTCGGCACGGCGCGTTTATAGCGCGCCTGTTGGAGATGCTCTAACAAGACTCATCTGACACTGCCCGCGGCTCTTATCAAGTCTGCTCCTACTGCCTATCACCACCTCCGAACAACCAGCCCCGAATGGACGCACCATCGCAAAGTCTGCACACCCCAGTCCCGATGGCGCCTTACCAACAACCACAATGCAACCCATGTGTACTCCATAGGATCTCTTAGAAATGATGCTTCCAACCAAGCAAGGACGCCCATCGCCGATCCAACAAGGCGGATGTGGGTATTCACCCGGAGAAAGGATCATAAGGGCGAGAGGGTGTCGGATTTGCTCAGTGATGCCTCGAGGAAGGAAACAATAGCCATAGATGTTGTCATCACTGGAATGACAAAGACTTTCATCTGGAGGAACCGCACCCCTACACCAAGGACAATGTCCCAGCCACAACACCATCACTCGACCACACTGCACATCCCTAGTTCGAGCTGTTGGGGAATGTTGCAGAAAATAAAAAAATTCTACGGTTCACCAAGATCAATCTATGGAGTCATCTAGCAACGAGAGAGAAGAGTGCATCTACATACCCTTGTAGATCATGCGCGGAAGCGTTCAAGAGAACGGGGTTGAGGGAGTCGTACTCGTCGTGATCCAAATCACCGGAGATCCTAGCGCCGAACGGACGGCACCTCCGCGTTCAACACACGTACGGTTGGGAAGACGTCTCCTCCTTCTTTATCCAGCAAGGGGGAGGGAGAGGTTGATGGAGATCCAGCAGCACGACGGCATGGTGGTGGAAGTAGCGGCGATATCGGCAGGGCTTCGCCAAGCTCTACGAGAGGGAGGGGTGTTGCAGAGGGAGAGGGAGGCGCCAGGAGCAGGGGTCTGGCTGCCCTCCTCCCCCGTCTTTATATATAGGGGCCCTGGGTGGTGGCCGGCCCCCTATAGATCCCATCTCAAGGGGGAGGGGGGCGGCGGCCAAGGGGGGGGGCTTGCCCCCCAAGTCAAGTGGGGCGCCCCCACCCCTAGGGTTTCCAACCCTAGGCGCAGGGGAGGCCCAGGGGGGCGCACCAGCCCACCAGGGGCTGGTTCCCTTCCCCACTTCAGCCCATGGGGCCCTCCGGGATAGGTGGCCCCACTCGATGGACCCCCGGGACCCTTCCGGTGGTCCCGGTACAATACTGGTGACCCCCGAAACTTTCCCGACGGCCGAAACTGGACTTCCTATATATAATTCTTCACCTCCGGACCATTCCAGAACTCCTCGTGACGTCCGGGATCTCATCCGGGACTCCGAACAACTTTTGGGTTACCGCATACTAGTATCTCTACAACCCTAGTGTCACCGAACCTTAAGTGTGTAAACCCTACGGGTTCGGGAGACACACAGACATGACCGAGACGACTCTCCGGCCAATAACCAACAGCGGGATCTGGATACCCATGTTGGCTCCCACATGCTCCTCGATGATCTCATCGGATGAACCACGATGTCGAGGATTCAAGTAATCCCGTATACAATTCCCTTTGTCAATCGGTACGTTACTTGCCCGAGATTCGATCGTCGGTATCCCAATACCTCGTTCAATCTCGTTACCGGCAAGTCACTTTACTTGTACCGTAATGCATGATCCCGTGACCAAACAATTGGTCACATTGAGCTCATTACAATGATGCATTACCGAGTGGGCCCAGAGATACCTCTCCGTCATACGGAGTGACAAATCCCAGTCTCAATCCGTGTCAACCCAACAGACACTTTCGGAGATACCTGTAGTATACCTTTATAGCCACCCAGTTACGTTGTGACGTTTGGTACACCCAAAGCACTCCTACGGCATCCGGGAGTTACACGATCTCATGGTCTAAGGAAATGATACTTGACATTGAAAAAGCTCTAGCAAACGAACTACACGATCTTGTGTTATGCTTGGATTGGGTCTCGTCCATCACATCATTCTCCCAATGATGTGATCCCGTTATCAATGACATCCAATGTCCATGGTCAGGAAACCGTGACCATCTATTGATAAACGAGCTAGTCAACTAGAGGCTTACTAGGGACATGTTGTGGTCTATGTATTCACACATGTATTACGATTTCCGGATAACACAATTATAGCATCAATAAAAGACAATTACCATGAACAAGGAAATATAATAATAACCATTTTATTATTGCCTCTAGGGCATATTTCCAACAGTCTCCCACTTGCACTAGAGTCAATAATCTAGTTACATTATGATGAATCGAACACCCATAGAGTTCTGGTGTTGATCATGTTTTGCTCGCGGAAGAGGTTTAGTCAACGGATCTGCGACATTCAGATCCGTATGCACTTGGCAAATATCTATGTCTCCATCTTGAACATTTTCACGAATGGAGTTGAAGCGACGCTTGATGTGCCTGGTCTTCTTGTGAAACCTGGGCTCCTTCGCAAGGGCAATAGCTCCAGTGTTGTCACAGAAGAGTGTGATCGGCCCCGATGCATTAGGTATGACTCCTAGGTCGGTGATGAACTCCTTCACCCAGATTGCTTCATGCGCTGCCTCCGAGGCTGCCATGCACTCCGCTTCACATGTAGATCCCGCCACGACGCTTTGCTTGCAACTACACCAGCTTACTGCCCCACCATTCAAAATATACACGTATCCGGTTTGTGACTTAGAGTCATCCAGATCTGTGTCGAAGCTAGCGTCGACGTAACCCTTTATGACGAGCCCTTCGTCACCTCATATACGAGAAACATATCCTTAGACCTTTTCAGGTACTTCAGGATATTCTTGACCGCTGTCCAGTGTTCCATGCCGGGATTACTTTGGTACCTTCCTACCAAACTTACGGCAAGGTTTACATCAGGTCTGGTACACAACATGGCATACATGATAGACCCTATGGCTGAGGCATAGGGGACGACACTCATCTTTTCTCTATCTTCTCCGTGGTCGGACATTGAGCCGAGCTCAATTTCACACCTTGCAACACATGCAAGAACCCTTTCTTGGACTGATCCATATTGAACTTCTTCAATATCTTATCAAGGTATGTGCTTTGTGAAAGACCTATGAGGCGTCTCGATCTATCTCTATAGATCTTGATGCCTAATATGTAAGCAACTTCTCCAAGGTCCTTCACTGAAAAACACTTATTCAAGTAGGCCTTAATGCTGTCCAAAAGTTCTATATCATTTCCCATCAAAAGTATGTCATCCACATATAATATGAGAAATGCTACAGAGCTCCCACTCACTTTCTTGTAAACGCAGGCTTCTCCATAAGTCTGCATAAACCCAAACGCTTTGATCATTTCATTAAAGCGAATGTTCCAACTCCGAGATGCTTGCACCAGCCCATAGATGGAGCGCTGGAGCTTGCATACCTTGTTAGCATTTTTAGGATTGACAAAACCCTCCGGCTGCATCATATACAGTTCTTCCTTAAGATGGCCTTTAAGGAATGCCGTTTGACGTCCATTTGCCATATCTCATAATCATAGTATGCGGCAATTGCTAACATGATTCGGACGGACTTCAGCTTCACTACGGGAGAGAAAGTCTCATCGTAGTCAACCCCTTGAACTTGTCGATAACCCTTAGCGACAAATCAAGCTTTATAGATGGTAACATTACCATCCACGTCCGTCTTCTTCTTAAAGATCCATTTGTTTTCTATCGCTCGTCGATCATCGGGCAAGTCTGTCAAAGTCCATACTTTGTTTTCATACATGGATCCTATCTCGGATTGCATGGCTTCAAGCCATTTGTTGGAATCTGGGCCCACCATTGCTTCTTCATAGTTCGAAGGTTCACCGTTGTCTAACAACATGATTTCCAGGACAGGGTTGCCATACCACTCTGGTGTGGAACGTGTCCTCGTGGACCTACGAAGTTCAGTAGTAACTTGATCCGAAGTACCTTGATCATCATCATTAGTTTCCTCTCTCGTCAGTGCAGGCACCACGGGAACATCTTCCTGAGCTGCGCTACTTTCAAGAGGTAGTACTTCATCAAGTTCCACTTTCCTCCCATTTACTTCTTGCGAGAGAAACTCTTTCTCCAGAAAGGACCCGTTCTTGGCAACAAAGATCTTGCCTTCGGATCTGAGGTAGAAGGTATACCCAATGGTTTCCTTAGGGTATCCTATGAAGACGCATTTTTCTGACTTGGGTTCGAGCTTTTCAGGTTGAAGTTTCTTGACATAAGCATCGCATCCCCAAACTTTTAGAAATGATAGCTTAGGTTTCTTCCCAAACCATAATTCATACGGTGTCGTCTCAACGGATTTAGATGGTGCCCTATTTAAAGTGAACGTAGCTGTCTCTAGAGCGTATCCCCAAAATGATAGCGGTAAATCGGTGAGTGACATCATAGATCGCACCATATCCAATAGAGTGCGATTACGACGTTCGGGCACACCGTTATGCTGAGGTGCTCCAGGCGGAGTGAGTTGTGAAACGATTCCACATTTCCTTAAGTGCATACCAAATTCGTGACTTAAATATTCTCCCCCACGATCTGATCGTAAGAACTTTATCTTTTGGTCACGTTGATTCTCTACCTCATTCTGAAATTCCTTGAACTTTTCAAAGGTCTCAGGCTTGTGTTTCATCAAGTAGACATACCCATACACTACAGGAATAGGTAATTTGCCGTATGTGGATCACAGACGGCAAAGGCCTAAATCCAGACGGCAAAGAGTTTGCCGTCAGGAAGCAGACGGCAAAGTCAGACGGCAAAGATAAGTCGGCAAAGAATACTTTGCCGTCTGCTTTTCATCAAACAGACGACAAAGACTTTGCCGTCAGCCAAATCTACTTCGCCGTCATCCTTATAAATCACAGACGGCAAAGAAAAGTACTTTTGCCGTCTGCCGGACTATATCTTTACCGTCAGCTATTTTTGTCTTTGTCGTCAGCCTCATATACACAGATGGCAAAGAAAAGGATCAAATAAAAAAACACATCAGTGTTGTTCCCGAGGGATGCGGTCAACGCACGCAGTGCACTGCCCATGTTTCTTATTTTTTTAACAGGTAAAGGCTCTGCCATGTTTATTGCTTTCATTCCATGACAGTGCTGTCAGTACATAATGTAAACATGACCCGAAAAAACTAAAGCTACAAAATAGTCCTGGAAATTAACACAAAGAACCCTAAAGATTAAATCTAAAAATCAATCGGGTCCTTCTTCTCCCCTGCAATGATCTGTTCGCCCCGCCGCCCAGCCCCAACGCCGGCCGCACTGCTCTGCCGTGCTTTGCTCGCTGCACCGTCTCCAGGACCTGCTTAGCCATGTCGCTCCGGCCTAGCCGCGCTCGGGAGCTGACTCGCTCTGACGCCACGACGAGGCAGCGAGGGAGGTCGGGGATGGGCGGTGCTTGACCCGTGGAGCTAACGAGGTGGAGCGCCTGGCTGCTCTGGCGGCGGACCTCACGGGGCGGAGAGCACGACCATCGGGTGAGGAGGAGCTCAGAGTGTGGACGGGCTCAGGTGCGCGACCAGAAGAGCTATGGTGCGAGGCGGCGGCCGGAGGATGCGGGGCACGGCCGGAGGATGCTGGGCCCGGCGGCGGACGGTCGGGAGGGTGGGCCGGAGGGCGGCGGCCGGAGGATGCTAGGCGCGGCGGTGGACGAACGGGCGGGAGGGCGCTGGCCGCGACGTGCAGCTGCTTGGGGACGGGCGAGCGCTGGGATCAGCGTTCGACTGCTTGGGGCGCCTTTCGGGCGGGCGGGCGTTGCCCTGCGGCCTGTGGCAGCTCGGGGGAGGAGCAGGGAGCAGGGAGCAGGAGAGATGAGGGCGCTGGCTGGCGGGGTGCTACTGCTCGATCGGGGAGCTGGAGGCTGGAGAGAAGAGGGAGCACGGGGGAGGAGATGGGAGTCGTGGGTGGAGAAGGTGGGTCGTGGCCTCGTGGGTGGGGGCGTGCGTGGGGGTGCGTGCGTCGTGGGGTAGGTGGAGGCGTGCGTCGTGGGGTGGGTGGAGGCGTGCGTCCGATGGCGTGGGATGTGCGTTTGAGATATTGCCAAGTCATCAATCCATGTGATTGATCCGCGTGATGTGCTTCTTCTTTGCCGTCTGCGAAAATAAATACGGACGGCAAAGAGATCACTTTGCCGTCTGCTAAAAAAACACAGACGGTAAAAAGTCTTTGCCGTCTACCAAAACAAATACAAACGGCAAAGTTTCTTTGCCGTCTGTATTTATTTTCGCAGACGGCAAAGTTTTTTACCGTCAGTTTTTCTTTGCCGTCTACTGATGACGGCAAACCCACTCGCTGCGTCTTCCTGATGAAAAGCTGACGGCAAAGACGCCTCCTGACGGCAAATTACCTGTTTCCCGTAGTGATATCTACTCAAGCCGTCAGTGAGAGTGAGAACATAACGATATCCTCCGCGAGCCTCAACGCTCATTGGACCGCACACATCGGTATGTATGATTTCCAATAAGTTGGTTGCTCGCTCCATTGTTCCGGAGAATGGAGTCTTGGTCATTTTGCCCATGAGGCATGGTTCGCATATGTCAAATGATTCATAATCGAGAGACTCCAAAAGTCCATCAGCATGGAGCTTCTTCATGCGCTTGACACCAATGTGACCAAGGCGGCAGTGCCACAAGTATGTGGGACTATCGTTATCAACCTTACATCTTTTGGTATTCACACTATGAATATGTGTAACATCACGTTCGAGATTCATTAAGAATAAACCATTGACCAGCGGGGCATGATCATAAAACATATCTCTCATATAAATAGAACAACCATTATTCTCGGATTTAAATGAGTAGCCATCTCGTATTAAACGAGATCCAGATACAATGTTCATGCTCAAAGCTGGCACTAAATAACAATTATTGAGGTTTAAAACTAATCTCGTAGGTAAATGTAGAGGTAGCGTGACGACGGCGATCACATCGACCTTGGAACCATTCCCGACGCGCATCGTCACCTTGTCCTTCGCCGGTCTCCGCTTATTCCGCAGCTCCTGCTTTGAGTTACAAATATGAGCAACCGCACCAGTATCAAATACCCAGGAGCTACTACGAGTACTGGTAAGGTACACATCAATTACATGTATATCACATAAACCTTTAGTGCTGCCGGCCTTCTTGTCTGCTAAGTATTTGGGGAAGTTCCGCTTCCAGTGTCCCTTTCCCTTGCAATAAAAGCACTCAGTCTCAAGTTTGGGTCCATTCTTTGGCTTCTTCCCGGCAACTGGCTTACCGGGCACGACAACTCCCTTGCCGTCCTTCTTGAAGTTCTTCTTACCCTTGCCTTTCTTGAAACTAGTGGTTTTATTGACCATCAACACTTGATGTTCCTTTTTGATTTCCACCTCTGCTGATTTCAGCATTGAAAATACTTTAGGAATAGTTTTCACCATCCCCTGCATATTGTAGTTCATCACAAAGCTCTTGTAGCTAGGTGGGAGCGACTGAAGGATTCTGTCAATGACCGCCTTGTCCGGGAGGTTAATGTCCAGCTGGGACAAGCGGTTGTGCAACCCAGACATTTTGAGTATGTGCTCACTGACAGAACTATTTTCCTCTATCTTACAACTGTAGAACTTGTCGGAGACTTCATATCTCTCGACCCGGGCATGAGCTTGGAAAACCATTTTTCAGCTCTTCGAACATCTCATATGCTCCGTGTTGCTCAAAACGCTTTTGGAGGCCCGGTTCTAAGTTGTAAAGCATGCCGCATTGAATGAGGGAGTAATCATCAACACGTGACTGCCAAGTGTTCATAACGTCTTGGTTCTCTAGGATGGGTGCTTCACCTAGGGTCCTTCTAGGACATATGCTTTCTTGGCAGCTATGAGGATGATCCTCAGGTTCCGGATCCAGTCCGAATAGTTGCTGCCATCATCTTTCAGCTTGGTTTTCTCTAGGAACGCGTTGAAGTTGAGGTTGACATGAGCGTTGGCCATTTGATCTACAAGACATTTTGCAAAGGTTTTTAGACTAAGTTCATGATAATTAAGTTCATCTAATCAAATTATTTAATGAACTCCCACTCAGATTAGACATCCCTCTAGTCATCTAAGTGATACATGATCCGACTCAACTAGACCGTGTCCGATCATCACGTGAGACGGACTAGTCATCATCGGTGAACATCTCCATGTTGATCATATCTTCCATACGACTCATGTTCGACCTTTCGGTCTCTTGTGTTCCGAGGCCATGTCTGTACATGTTAGGCTCGTCAAGTCAACCTAAGTGTTTTGCATGTGTAAATCTATCTTACACCCATTGTATGTGAACGTTAGAATCTATCACACCCGATCATCACGTGGTGCTTCGAAACAACGAACTTTCGCAACGGCGCACATTTAGGGGGAACACTTTCTTGAAATTATTATAAGGGATCATCTTATTTACTACCGCCGTACTAAGCAAATAAGAAGCAAAACATGATAAACATCACATGCAATCAAATAGTGACATTATATGGCCAATATCATATTGCTCCTTTGATCTCCATCTTCGGGGCGCCATGATCATCTTCGTCACCGGCATGACACCATGATCTCCATCATCGTGTCTTCATGAAGTTGTCACGCCAACGATTACTTCTACTTCTATGGCTAACATGTTTAGCAATAAAGTAAAGTAATTTATATGGCGTTATTCAATGACACGCAGGTCATACAAAAAATAAAGACAACTCCTATGGCTCCTGCCGGTTGTCATACTCATCGACATGCAAGTCGTGATTCCTATTACAAGAACATGATCAATCTCATACATCACATATATTTCATTCATCACATCCTTTTGGCCATATCACATCACAAGGCATATGCTGCAAAAACAAGTTAGACATCCTCTAATTGTTGTTGCATGTTTTTTTACGTGGCTTCTATAGGTTTCTAGCAAGAACGTTTCTTACCTACGTAAAACCACAACGTGATATGCCAATTTATATTTACCCTTCATAATGACCCTTTTCATCGAATCTGATCCGACTAAAGTGGGAGAGACAGACACCCGCTAGCCACCTTATGCAACTAGTGCATGTCAGTCGGTGGAACATGTCTCACGTAAGCGTACGTGTAAGGTCGGTCCGAGACGCTTCATCCCACGATGTCGTCGAAACAAGATAAGACTAGTAGTGGCAAGAAAATTGACAACATCTATGCCCACAACAAGTTTGTGTTCTACTCGTGCATAGAAACTACGCATAGACCTAGCTCATGATGCCACTGTTGGGGAACGTTGTAGAAAATAAAAAAATTCTATGCTTCACCAAGATTAATCTATGGAGTCATCTAGCAACGATAGAGAAGAGTGCATCTACATACCCTTGTAGATCACGCGCGGAAGCGTTCAAGAGAACGGGGTTGAGGGAGTCGTACTCGTCGTGATCCAAATCACCGGAGATCCTAGCGCCGAACGGACGGCACCTCAGCGTTCAACACACGTACGGTTGGGAAGACGTCTCCTCCTTATTGATCCAGCAAGGGGGAGGGAGAGGTTGATGGAGATCCAGCAGCACGATGGCGTGGTGGTGGAAGTAGCGGCGATCTCGGCAGGGCTTCGCCAAGCTCTACGAGAGGGAGGGGTGTTGCAGAGGAAGAGGGAGGCGCCAGGAGCAGGGGTCCGGCTGCCCTCCCTCCCCCCTCTTTATATAGGGGCCCTGGGGGGGTGGCCTCCCCCCTAGAGATCCCATCTCAAGGGGGGGCGGCCAAGGGGGGGGGGCTTGCCTAACAAGTCAAGTGGGGCGCCCCCCACCCCTAGGGTTTCCAACCCTAGGCACAGGGAAGGCCCAAGGGGGGTGCACCAGCCCACCAGGGGTTGGTTCCCTTCCCCACTTCAGCCCATGGGGCCCTCCGGGATAGGTGGCCCCACTCGGTGGACCCCCGGGACCCTTCCGGTGGTCCCGGTACAATACCGGTGACCCCCGAAACTTTCCCGACGGCCGAAACTGGACTTCCTATATATAATTCTTCACCTCCGGACCATTCCGGAACTCCTCGTGATGTCCGGGATCCCATCCGGGACTCTGAACAACTTTTGGGTTACCGCATACTAGTATCTCTACAACCCTAGCGTCATCGAACCTTAAGTGTGTAGACCCTATGGGTTCGGGAGACACGCAGACATGACCGAGACAACTCTCCGGCCAATAACCAACAGCGGGATCTGGATACCCATGTTGGCTCCCACATGCTCCTCGATGATCTCATCGGATGAACCACGATGTCGAGGATTCAAGTAATCCCGTATACAATTCCCTTTGTCAATCGGTACGTTACTTGCCCGAGATTCGATCGTCGGTATCCCAATACCTCGTTCAATCTCGTTACCGGCAAGTCACTTTACTCATACCATAATGCATGATCCCCTGACCAAACACTTGGTCACATTGAGCTCATTACGATGATGCATTACCGAGTGGGCCCAGAGATACCTCTCCGTCATACGGAGTGACAAATCCCAGTCTCGGTCCGTGTCAACCCAACAGACACTTTCGGAGATACCTGTAGTATACCTTTATAGCCACCCAATTACGTTGTGACGTTTGGTACACCCAAAGCACTCCTACGGCATCCGGGAGTTACATGATCTCATGGTCTAAGGAAATGATACTTGACATTGGAAAAGCTCTAGCAAATGAACTACACGATCTTGTGTTATGCTTAGGATTGGGTCTCGTCCATCACATCATTCTCCCAATGATGTGATCCCGTTATCAATGACATCCAATGTCCATGGTCAGGAAACCATGACCATCTATTGATAAACGAGCTAGTCAACTAGAGGCTTACCAGGGACATGTTGTGGTCTATGTATTCACACATGTATTACGATTTCCGGATAACACAATTATAGCATGAATAAAAGACAATTACCATGAACAAGGAAATATAATAATAACCATTTTATTGTTGCCTCTAGGGCATATTTCCAACACGAGCACCAACAACATCATCGATGGCTCTGACAAAGCCAACCTAGCTGCCTAGGACACAGTCGGTCCAGGAACAACCATCGCCTCCACGGAGTCGCCTAAGCCTAGACCAGCACCGCCAAGGATGGCACACCCACCAGTCACCAGAGTTGTCGACACCGTGCACTCAGTCCACATTCAGTCACCACCCGAGCAGCCAACGCACCCGAGCCCGAGCAGCCATCGTGGGGGAGCCCGAGCAGCCATCGTGGGAGAGCAGGACACCACGCACAACCGCAACTAGCTCCCCCATGATGCTACGCCATACGACGCCTCCTCAAACGTTGGAGAACATTGCCAAAGTGCACCCTCCACTCCCTTCACCTTTAACTTAAGGGCAGCAACAAAGAGGAGATCGGACGCTAGGATTTGTTAGCTAGGGGCGTGTTTGGTTGCCCGCATTAGGCCCAGCCTGGCCCGAGCGGGAAGAATTTGGCCCGTTTGGTTTCCTGCATTCCCTGTGCGGCCCGCATCGCACAGAATTAAAGCACGTCTAGGTCAGGCCCAGGGGAACGCACGATTCGGCAGTAGCTCGCGAGCCTGGCTCGGGCGAGGCAGGGGAGGGCGACGCGCTTCTCCCCTCGTGCGAGCAGGGGAGATTGCGTGAGCTCGCCCGCGTCACCGAAAAATTGGCGGGAGGACTTCGTCTCACCTCCCGCCGCTCCACCCCCTATTTAGCCCCTCCCTCACCGCCCTAACTCCAGCCACCATTCTTCCTCCGTTCGCCCTTTCCCATCGACGCGCATCGGCACCGACGAGCAAGTAAGTGGCACATCTTCATTGGTCGGCGGTCCATGGCGCCGGAGCTCCTTCACCAGCCGGCGTTCATCTTCCACCATCGTCCCCCCTCGTCCTCAAGCTGCAGCCATGGCCTCTGTGAGTTCAATCCCCCTTTCTCTATGTTCCTTCTAGCTAGATCTGAGGTGCAGCTAGGGTTTGATCTAGATGCATGGTTGATTAGTGGTCTGATCTGTGAGCTGATATGGTTGGTTGCTATGCTGCGGTTGCAATTTGTGGTAGGGCTAGATGTTCAAGCATGTGGTAGGCTAGATTAGTAGTAGAGTTTGAAGTTGAACCTTGTGCTTGTGTTTTGTAGCTATTGGTGGTCCATTTGTAGCTATTTGTGGTAGGCTAGAAATCATGCTTAGATCTGTGATTTGTAGCTATTGGTGGTCCATTTGTAGCATGTTGTTTGTTGTAGATGTATGTTTCTGCTCATAGATTGTCTGGTATGCTTAGTATGATAGTGATGAAGCATGTGCTTGCTATGATAGTGATGAACCATGTACATGTATGCTCCTGCTTTCATGGAGTGTCCGGTATGTTGTGTGCTATGCTCATCGTCAATGTGTGCTACAATTGTAGGACATGACCATGCAGACGCAAGATCTTAGTCAGGCCATTGTCGTGTCCGACAGCCAGTTTGCTCCATCGTTTGTCGAGGACTCGCAGCCTATGTCCGAGATGGCACCTGATTCAGAGGTGTTCGAGTCTGATTCCCTCTATGTGCCAGTAGTGCTCATTGAGCCAACTCCTCCTGCTACCGCTGCAATCAAGCTAGCAGCAACAAAGGCAAAGCAGGATGGTAGGTCCAACAACATGAAGTGGCAGCCGTTCATGTCCATGTTCGTGCTGAACAAGATGTGTGAGCTCATCTCTAATGGAGTTAGGACTGACAAGGGCTTCAAGGAGGTGCACTTGAACACCGTTGCGAAGCAGGTGTTCGAGTTCTGTGGGCAAGAGGTGTCTGCCACCCAGGTGTACAACCACCTGAGGAAGTGGAGAAGTCGATGGATCCAAGTGTCCAAGCTGAGAGACCTTAGCGGCGCCTCATGGGATGAGAACACTTGCTCCATAGCTCTAGAGGCAGAGCACTATGCCGGCCATGTCGCGGTTAACTCACAACCCTCTTCCTTTTCATACTGTCCACCATTGCCTACTCCTAATCGCAACTAACAACACATGTGTTTCATTCTTAGGACCACCCAAGGGGCGCTGAGTTCCTCAACACACCCATCCAGAACTACAACCAGATGCAACACATCTTCTCCTTCAGGCTGGCAACTGGGAAGCATGCCATGGGCTCGGGTGAGCCTCTTGGTTCTCCCATGCCAGACTTCCCTGGGACACCGGACGTCGAGGTCCTTGATGGCCCTAACAAGCCCGCTGCGAAGCCCTTCAACAAGCCATTTGACCCCAACCATGATAGGAAGAGGAAGAGAGGAGGCCTGATGGAGGAGGAGATCAATGTCTTTTGCAGCATGACTGAGGCGGTGAAGGAGGTGGCAACAGCCATCAGGGAGTGCAAGCCCCTCGATGTCCACCCTGACCTGTATGGCGCTGTCATGACCCAGGGTGGATTCAGCGACGAGGCTCTCATGGCAGCTCTCAGCCACCTGCTTGACAACAAGGCTCAGGGTGTTGGGTTCGTTGCCATGGCTGACACTCACAGGGTGTTGTGGCTCAGGAGCTGGCTGGGCAAGCACTACTACTAGAGTAGTGCTGCCTGTGAGCATGCATGATCCCCAACGGCGATGGCAGTGGCGACGACGACGACGATGACGATGGCGACGTACATTTTGTGTAGCTAGGGCTCAAAAACTATTTGATGGTCTGTATATTTTGGCGAGGTGGTATATACTAACCCCTCACGTTGATGGTGAACTTGCGGTGGTAGGACGACACCCTCTTTTGGATGTGGTGGTAGGTTAACACCAAGGTAGTGCTAGGTTGAACTTGCTATGCCGTATGATCATGCATGCTTTACTTCTCTTCTGCTCCATTGTTGTTTGTGTGCTACTGTAACACCCCAGATGTAACATGTCCCATTTTTACAATATATCAACTTGACCTTCATCCAATTCTTGTGGGTTTTGTCATGCTTGGCCTCATCTTGTTTGGTTATGTGTTTTATTCTTTTATTGCCATGCTTTCCTGCTCTTATTGCATTTGTGCTTCTTGTCATATTCCTTTTAGCCATCATATGTCATCATCATATAGTGCATATTCATCTCATGCCATCTCATGTTGCATCTTGGTCATATCAAGAATAGCTTTGTGCTTGCCATGTTGCATTTTGTCATTCATGTTGTTGCCATGAGCATCATGGGCATGACCCTTGTACCCCTTTCAAACCATTGCACCATCACTTCTCCTTCCTTCCCTTTTCCTTCCATTCTTTGCGAGTGCCATTTTGCCTCCACCATAAATGTTCATCTTTTCCCCAATATTCTAACACTATGCACCTAGCCTCTCTGCCAAATTGCAGCTCATTTGAATGTGTTTTGGTTAGGTTCAAAAATGCTCCAAGTTTGAATTTTATTCAAACTTGTTTTATTTTTCTACCTCTAAAAATGCCCAATGCAATTTATTCAAATAGTGGATAATCCCAGGAGCTTGGGAATATTTTCATAATTTCCAAATGCCTCTCCTAGTCCACTGGCCTTTATCGTTTCTTCAGCTGGTTATTTAAATAATCAGAAACTGGAAGGAAATGAGAAGGGGGACTTACCTCTCCTTACCTGGGCTTTCCCCTCACCTGCAGCCCAACAAAGCACAGCAGCCGCTCCAACCGCAGCCCAGGCAGCCCATACGTACAGGAGGATCGTCAAGCTCCTATACGGCAGAGCATCCAGATGCGCCACATCGACGTCCGGTTGATTTGACGGCCGGAGAAGCGTCGCTAGCCCTATATAACATGTCCCCCGCGCCCTAGGGTTCCTCCTCGACCGATCCCCCTCCTCGACCTGCCTTGCCGCCGCCTAGGTAAGCTCCACACGCTTCGCCGTCGACCTGCCCGCCATGTACCGACCAAGCTTCAGCTCGAGCTCGGGATAGCCGTCGACGTCGCTTCCCCGGTCACCTCCAGCCACCTTCTTCAAGTCGGTCTGCCTCCCCGTCGTCCCCTTCGTCCGCTGCTTCCACTACATCGCCGACGCAGACGCCAAGTTCCGCGCCTGGCTCTTCCTCTGCTTCCTCTACTTCGCGGACAGCAGCCTCGCCAGGTTCAGAGCTCGTCTGCGTCGCCGCAGGCTCGACTCCGTCGATGTATACTTGTCCTTGGGTAAGGAGGTATACCCAACTTCATCCCTGCTCCTTCCTGTCGTCAATAGATCACCGTAGGCGCTGCTTCGATTCAATCTTTCCCGTGCTCTCGGTGCTCTGTCGATCTCTGTAATTTTAGTTGCGCATGTTTTGCTGCTGCACGGGCACACACGCTCTCCCTGTTCCCACATGCGCGCTCAGCTCCGCATGCATGCACGCACACGCACGCCATTCTCGCATGCCACAGCCACCATGGCAGCACGGCAAGTTCGTGTTTTGCCTCTGCCTGCTCTCGTCCACGCACACGCAGCTTGCGCTCCGCGAGCTCGTCTGCTCCTGCTCGAGCGTTTGCAAGCGCGCCACTACAACCGCACTCCCTTGCACTTCCCGCAGGCCCGCTGCTGCTCTGCATCGCAAGCCGTCACCTTCTCGCTCATCAACGCAGGCGCCGGTGATTTCTGTGTTGCCAACGCCAAAGGCTCGGCCTTCTAGCCCTGGTTCAAAAGGAGCCAGGCGCCTCTCTGGGTACACACACCTCCCTCTAGCGCACTGGTTAGCTTGCCTCTCTCCTACCTAGGAGACATGGGTTCGAGTCCCAGGCTCTGCATATTTTTGCTGGACATTTTCTTTTCCCTGTGACACTGACGCCTTGGCCCCTCGTGTCATACACACACCCAGCCACGTGGCCCACGGCCCTACCAGTCAGCCTAACATCTGGGTACAGCTTGGGTGCACCTAGTTTTCCCTGCAGGTTTTCTGTTTTATTCTGCATATTTTTGCTGGACATTTTCTTTTCCCTGTGACACTGACGCCTTGGCCCCTCGTGTCATACACACACCCAGCCACGTGGCCCACGGCCCTACCAGTCAGCCTAACATCTGGGTACAGCTTGGGTGCACCTAGTTTTCCCCGCAGGTTTTCTGTTTTATTCCATTTCGGAATATGCCAGTTTTGGCATATGCTGAGGTTACCATTTAGGGCAGGTTGTATCTTTGTGCATTTGTGATGATTTTTCTACAGCAACCCTAACATATTATATATGTTTTTGGGGTAAAAAAAACCCCACCAATCCATTGGTGGCATTAGTTTCTGCATTTGAGCAAGTTCATAATCATGTCATCTCACTTCTTATTGTTGTTTTGTCTCTTATGTGCTTGTTCATGCAAATATGCTAGTTGTTTGTTTTGCACATGAGTAGCTTCATTTTCATGCCTACTTCATGCTAGTACTTGTTACATGCCATGACTTGCCTGGTAATGAGTTGATCAAGCCTGTAGAGATGCCATGATGAATCTGTTGCTGCTATGCCTAGTAATTCCACTAAGACTGCGGAACTGTTATCTTTTGCATCATTGCCATGCCATTTTAGTCATGCTCTATTGGTTTTTAGTTTGAGCTCAGTGTTCATGTTTCGTAGAGCATCTCCTGTACATCACTGCTATGCATTTTGTTCATATGTTTGGGTGCTATAGCTTATTTATACTTTGCATCCAAGTGGCCATGTTGATGTTTGCATCATATCTTGTCGTGCTTGTCACTTAAAAACCGTACTTCCGAGTCCGGTGATCTTTATATCGATTTCAACCGAAATCATCTCATCTTTCCAGCGGCATACTTGGTTTGTCAAGTTGATGCTTTGTTCATCCTTTTTCCTCCCAAAGCACACATATGCATTGCATATCACATCTCGCATATCATGACATGTTTTGCATCATGTTGCTTGTGCATTGCACCGTGATTTATTGTGGTTCCCTTGCTTGTGTTCTTGCTTTGGGTAGAGCCGGGAGACAAGTACGTGCACGAGGAACCTGTTGAGTACGCTAACGAGGATCAAGCCTTCGACAACTCTGAGAACCTTGCAGGCAAGATGATCATACCTTCGATATCACTTCTATTTTTGCTTGCTAGTACTCGCTCTATCGCTATGTTAGCTCTACTTGCCTTTGTTTACCATGCCTCCCTATTGCCATGTTAAACCTCTAACCATCCTGTCCTAGCAAACCGTTGTTTGGCTATGTCACCGCTTTTGCTCAGCCCCTCTTATAGTGTTGTTAGTTGCAGGTGAAGATGAAGTTTGTTCCTGGTCGGAACATGGATACTTTGGGATATCACAATATCTCCTGTTTAAATTAATGCACCTTATATACTTGGTAAAGGGTGGAAGGCTCGGCCTTATGCCTGGTGACTTGTTCCACTCTTGCCGCCCTAGTTTCCGTCATACCGGTGTTATGTTCCTTGATTTTGCGTTCCTTACACGGTTGGGTGATTTATGGGACCCCCTTAACAGTTCGCTTTGAATAAAACTCCTCCAGCAAGGCCCAACCTTGGTTTTACCATTTGCCACCTAAGCCCTTTCCCTTGGGTTTTCGCGAGCCCAAGGGTCATCTTTATTTAACCCCCCGGGCCAGTGCTCCTTCGAGTGTTGGTCCAAAATGAGCCGCCTGCGGGGCCACCTCGGGGAAACTTGAGGGCTGGTTTTACTCGTAGCCTGTCTCATCCGGTGTTGCCCTGAGAACGAGATATGTGCAGCTCCTATCGGGATTTGTCGGCGCATCGGGCGGCTTTGCCGGTCTTGTTTTACCATTGTCGAAATGTTTTGCGAACCAGGATTCCGAGACTGATCGGGTCTTCCCGGGAGAAGGTCTATTCCTTCGTTGACCATGAGAGCTTGTGATGGGCTGAGTTGGGACACTCCTGCAGGGTATATAATCTTTCGAAAGCCGTGCCCGCGGTTATAAGGCAGATGGGAATTTCTTAATGTCCGGTTGTAGATAACTTGACACTTGACCTCTTTAAAATGCATCAACCGTGTGTGTAGCCGTGATGGTCTCTTCTCGGCGGAGTCCGGGAAGTGAACACGGTTTGAGTTATGCTTGACGTAAGTAGTTTCAGGATTACTTCTTGATCACTTCTAGCTTCTCGACCGACGCGTTGCTTCTCTTCTCGCTCTCGCTTGCGTATGTTAGCCACCATATATGCTTAGTGCTTGCCGCAGCTCCACCATATTACACTTTCCTGCCTATGAGCTTAAATAGTCTTGATCTTGCGGGTGTGAGATTGTTGAGTCCCCGTGGCTCACAGATTCTATCAAAACAGATGCAGGTGCCGAGGATACTGGCGCAGATGGCGCAACTGAGCTGAAGTGGGAATTTGATGAGGCCCTTGGTCGTTACTATGTATCGTTTCCAGATGATCAGTAGTGGAGCCCAGTCGGGACGATCGGGGATCTAGCATTTGGGGTTGTCTTCTTTTCATTTGAACCTGACCGTAGTCGGTCTATGAGTGTATTTGAATGATGTATGATCTTAATTATGTATTGTGTGAAGTGGCGATTGTAAGCCAACTCTCTTTACCCCATTCTTGTTCATTACATGGGATTGTGTGAAGATGACCCTTCTTGCGAGAAAACCACCATGCGGTTATGCCTCTAAGTCGTGCTTCGACACGTGGGAGATATAGCCGCATCGTGGGTGTTACAGCTACTTTGCTTGCTACTTGTGCTCCATTGATTTGCTGCTTCAACTCTTCCTCTTGTGCATTGCTAGGGCAAGTGGTATGCCGTGTTCATCGGTGAGGTTCCAGGGGTTTATAGTTCATGGGAAGAAGCCAATGTACAAGTGGCATCGTATAGCAACTGCAACTATAGAGGGTTCAAAACTAGGCAGGCAGTAGAACAAGCTTACTCCGCCTGGGTGCGAAAGCACGGAGGCAACAGTGTCGACAGTGCCAAGGTTGGAGTTGTCAAAGTGGAAGCTGCTAAGGTGGATCGTCAGTTCGGCCTGAAGCTGAAAAACTTCATCATCTTCGCCCAATTCGTCACCATTGCTGTGTTGTGGCGTTGGTGTGCTAGCTGTGATCATTGTGGGTAAGCTCACCAACTAGGGTACAAGGTAAGCACAACATGTACGCCATATGCAACCAAACGCCGTGTTCATGTGCCGCTAGGGCCAATGCAGCCAACCAAACAAAGTGCACTTGGGTATTACCTAATGCAGGGACTAGGGATGCAGGCAACCAAACAAGTTGTGTATGGCGTATTAGGGCCTGATTTTCCTCAACCAGGCTGGGTTGAGAAGGCTATGCAATGCGACTACTGTTCCCAACTGGAACCAAACACGCCCTAGGAGTTGAATCGCCTCCATCTTTCGGGGTTGCGCGAGAAAAGCAACCAAGGAGGCAGGCAAATCAAACTAGTTTTTATTCAAAACACAAAATCATCAATTTTTACAAGTGAATAGTGACTGTTCACCATTGTCAAAATCACCAAAAGTGTCATTTTTTGCGTAGCTCACCTGGTAAACATATATCATGGTCAAACTTTACGCACGTGCAGAATACATCCATATGCATATGTGGATTTATCTTTTCTTCTTCAAATTAACGAGCTCAAAAACCAATTTCCAAACTACTGTATACCTCTTTCAGGCAGAATACATCAAATCAGATGACGTAGAGGCAAAAAATCATACTACATCAATCAAGCAGGACTGCTATCGCAATCTACTGCCAAAACCAATCAACTTCAGTGCTACTCAGAAAAGGGGTGCAAGATGGACATACAAAGTTTTTTCTTTTGAGGGAAAGATGGACATACAAAGTGGACATTATACAAGACTGAAAACAAAAAAAATTACATCCACAAATCCACCGATTTACGCAAGTTATTTTTCATCACAAAATGGTATCTCTCTGAATCGGCTACTCTCGGTCACAGTACAGCATATGCATCTCAATGCCCGTCTAGAGGACACCGGAATTTCCCTTTTTTCCTTTCGAGAACATACGCTAGAAATAATTTACATCACATGCCCCCTAGGACCAGTGAGTGTAACACAACAGCTGGTGTATACAGTATGCCTACTTTTCTTTCGCCATACCATCGACAGCAGAAGCGAAAGCCGTCGAATTTTACATGAAACATTTTGTCCGTCCAGCACAAGGTTGCGTCTTCAGGGCCTCAGGGGCACTGGGGAAATTCAGTGTTGTTACAACTCTTGCCCGTCCAAGTCTGTCCTGACAGGATAATCGAGGCCCTGCAGAGCGGGCATCCTTCGCAGGTCCTCTTCTGAGTATGCCGGTATGAACCAATACTTTTTGTCGTTTCCAAAGACCTGATAACAAGACCATTGTTTACTAACACATTTTTGCATGAGAGTAACTTAAGAGCGTTTTTGACATGTAGTGTCAAAAACGCTCTTATATTATGGGACGGAGGGAGTAAGTCTGTTAGTACTATGGCCAGCAAGAAGGAAATAATAATAGAGAAAGGTCATGTTTCAGATGTTGAAGCTCACAAATACGGACATGATCAAGGACATGCACTTTCCATATTATGCCCCCTTGATTATATTTGGGCATCACAATCCATGTACAGACCAGAAATAAAATATAAATGCTAGAGAATCACAAGTAAAATAATATCGATATGGTATGTTGTACATATGTATCATGTACCCGGCAGAACTGCCTGTGAAAGGGCACACTCCTACAACTGAAGAATATCATGGAGTATCCCAACATGATGGTTTGTCAACCACAAGTGCTAGATTCTGGTTTAATAAGGAAATTTTGAACTTCCATTGCTTAATCTTCTTCCACAGTTAGCAAAGTTCTATGCATTAATACATGCCCCATACAAATTTCAGGTTATGCTATTTCAAACCTTGTATAACAACATGCTCAGCTCACATAATGATTATTTAATCATTTCTAAAAAAATATTATGTGATAACATAACTACTGAATATGAGTTGAGCCTGAGCTACCATTAATATCTGAATCCACACGTAGTCATCGTATTTATAGGAAGTTTAAACTTTATAGTCACCTCAACAAGACAGGTTTATCATTTTCTTGAAATAAAGCTAATTTGACACATACTAGCACCATAGAAAATTATCCAGATGACTATGAAAAAATATAGTTTTTTATAAACCTAACCTGAGCAAAATTCTTCTTCCGGCCAAGATCATACATCCAACGTGGACTAGTTTTCTTCTCATATGCCTGAACAACAAAGTAACAAATTGATCTCATCATGATATAACAAACAATAAACTTCACATTATATTACAAGATACTTGCCTCAATCGTTGTTGTATTGCCAGAAACAAGTGAAATGTGCATTATCATAAAACCCAGAACGCTCAAGGAAAAGGCCAGATTCAACACTGCAAGAAAAATAATTAGTTTTAGTTGATGTTCTATCAATCATGCTGAAAGCATAACTTTTTTCCCAGAAATTAGTAATGCATTTACCAAATGTGAGAAATGTGGTTGCAAGTGCTGAAGGACTTCCTGGGATCTCGACATCACTGAAGAAGGCTATGAAGTGAGGCAATAAAGAGAGGGTAACAAGCGACGTCTCAAGGAAGGTGTAAAACTGCAAGCACCATAAAAACAAACAGATTTATTTTTATAAGAAAACTAATGATCAACATAGCAGCATGGAAGAGTACACTGTTTCAAAACAAGTCCCAGATAAGTACTGAACAAGCAGTCCTTGTACTGTACTATAATAAATAGACCACCGAACACACATGCTGCACAAATGAGATGACTCTTTAAGTAAAGAAGCAAGGCCTCAATATTTCAATTTATATGAATGAACGCGGACTTCCAAAACCAGATGGTTAGCTTTAGAAACTAGCAATATATGCAAATACGTTACTATTGTTTAAATATGAAACACAAGCTAATCAATTTCACTTAATAACTGTATGATACATGTTGTTAGCATGATGCATGAGGACAAACTGAAGGCCTACTATACAATAGGGTAAAGAAAGAACCTCATGCATTGAACTCTAGGATACAGTTTTACTCATTTTTAGTTGAGATGGCTTGCATTGTCATGCTCAAATGGTCCTAAATTAACTATTTGGAGTCAACTGTATCATCATTTGCACAATCAAAATCTATCCCAACCAAGGGAAACATCACAATTTAGGTCATTTTATTGCTCTTCAAAAGGTTAAATTCGTTGCTTTTGAAAGTAACAACTACTAACATAATGAGAGGGGCGTTTTGGCTTTGGGGTCCAAATGCATCCTATATCCTGGACGTCCAATTGGTCTATGGGATCTGTGCCAGCATTTATTCAGTGTGACATACAGAATTGTTGGATCTGGAATACAGGGGACGCAGGCGTACATACGTAGCATACTAGGAGAGAGGCTGCAGACGGGAAACGAACGGCGTCACTGGTTTAGTCATAAAGGTGGGCTGATTGGACCTTGGCAAAGCATCGACCTGCAGCTCCACCTGGAAGGATACGAAGTGAATGCGGCTCACCAACCAATTTGCTGACCCAAACAAAAAAAAAGCAATTTGCCGACCAAAGGGTCATGCGGTGGAAACAATTGAAATGCTGAAGCGGCCAAAAGTAAAGATATGGACGCAAAGAACTATAACACCAGTCATTTAGAGACAGGGGAGGAGTTTACGGCGGTGCGGCAGCTTTCAGTCGATCCGGTGGACAAGTAACTCTCCAGGATCAGATGCTTTATTTTGAATGACAGGTATGTCGATTCGGAAGCTCAGCTGCCTTGCATTCAGGTTGCCGGTCTTATTAGATGAGGCCGAAAGTGTAGCGGTGGTGGGTGGACTGCAAGATGATGCAGAGAGGACCACAAGGCTATTTGCGAATGGATCGCACGGAGCAGGTGTGGCGGTGGCGGAGCCTTGGTTAGGAGATTCTGCGGGCAGCTCGTCAAGGCAGCTTCATGAAGGTTGCCATGCAGTAGACACGGCGAGTGTAGGGGATGGAGATCTACGGCGGGCCGGCGTACAGCGAGAGCTAAGTAGACAATGGGTATGTCATGGAGGAAGATGCACGTCAATGAGCTGTGGCTGCAGACCAGCTTGCTGTGATTCAGGAGCGTGCCGGCAGAGCATCCGCGCAATCGACGGGGAAATTGATTCGCAAGCAGTTGACAAAAAGGTAATAGTCGATAGACATTTTGCTTGGTATCCAAAGTTGGGTGCTCAAAATTAAAGCGGTTGGACATCCGAAGATTTTGTGGATTGAAGTAGACTGTAAGTGTACTGAAATTATTATGTATACAATGTCCATTAAGTCTCCAATTCTGTTGCTGAAATCATGTTAGATAATTAATCAGTGCTTAAATCTTGACAAAATAATGGGTGTGACGCATTTAGGATATACCACAGCTGCAAAAGTGGTTTGCAGGAGCATTATGGATTACTACTTGCATAGATGTATGATTTGTTGCTGGTGGAATTGGTATGTCAACTGATATCTGAAATTATCAATTTCAGGCAATGAAATTGGGAGCTTTGAGCTCCTTCAGTCCCCCCCAAAAAAAAACTGGTATCTGAAAATTATTTTATGCAAGCGAGATCGTGTAATGGCAAGGCTTTTTTCTATTTTCTGGGTAATAACTTTGTATGAATTTCACTTGGATGATTTTTTGAATTGCCTGATCGAGCGTGTGTGACTGCATGATGGTCCTGGGGTGATTCTATAACTTAATTACAGTGACAGACAACGCTAATGTTCAGGTGTACCATCTAGATTGATAAAAATGGGTTCAATTAATCAGACATTATAGAGTTTGCATAAGCACAAGCAGGTGATACACATCCAGCGCTGTGGACGTCCGGTACGTTCAATGTGACGGAACAAGAGGCCACGACCATCTGGACGAGTGGTTCAACCATTCTGAAGCAATAAATATGAGGTTGCAGGCGTGGGCCATGTATCTGGCGGAAATGAGTTAAAACAGGCGAATACTGAACCAAATACACAGACCAACACGGATCTCTATGCATATGGACAGCGCAGATTTCAGGTCCAGGTGAGCTCGAGAGCCAAAACCAATTTCGTAACATAATACACTATAATAAATTTAATTTGGACTAGTGGAAGAATCATTTTGATAAATCATTACTAATTACGCATGCAAGAAATTCAAGGTATTAAAGCTTATAATTTTTGTCTTAAAAAATCAGATATATTGAGTTGAAGCCCAAAACGGATTTGTTTTGATGTTATTACATAAGAGTTGGAAGAAGTGTATTTAAATCTTGCATTTCAAGTTATCAAGGGAGTTGGCTAACTGCTTGCTAAGCTAATCAAGCAATAACCTTGCTGACAAGGGGACTAACTATGCACAGATATATCAAGGAGGGGGTGTGGCAGAGAGTACAGTACTGACAGGAGCCATGAAGCATGGACATGTAACGAGGTGTTGCTTTGTTCAGTACAGTAATCAAAGGAACCATGATGCAATGATCTGTTAAGAAACTAATAATTTGCATTTGATGCCTTTAATCATTGTTGTACTTACATAGAAGAAACTAAGAATACAGGAAAATGCCGAACCCCTGACGTCTAATATCTATTCGCTATGCATAATAAACTGTATATTAAAACCCCGTAAAAATAACTTTATTTCTAAATGCGTTTACAACAGGATCATCCAAAAGCAGAAACTATTTTTAGTATCAATGATGAACTAAGTAAGTGATTGACACACAAAATGCCATAAATTTTTTCTTAAAGCTTCAAAATTTGCACAGGAAAAAGGAAATCAGTTTCTTAATTCAATAGGTATGGTTAAAGTATCACCCAAATATTGCATATCTATCTACATGATAAGAAAGAGCAACTAGTTCCGAGGTAAAAAAATAATTTGAAAACAAAAGCTTAACTAATCTGCCTTCCAAAGAGGACCATCATTGTCTCAAGGATAATAAAATCATACCAGGAAGAGAAGAAAGTATTTATAGTTCAGCGCCCCGACACAATTAACAACCCATACACAGTGATGATCCATCTTAAGGATACACCTTCCACCTGAAAAACAATTTAGGCATAGATAAGCGGCACGATGTAGACTATGCAAGTAGTAACAACTGGAATAACATAGCATTTCATACTGAAGAAAGAATTATGAACTTACAAACAGAGCAATGATGGCACCGAGGGGGCTTCAGTTGGTTGCACTTCCTACAGTACCTCATCCTCGGATTTCCCGCGTCACTGGGAGCCATAGACTGCTGTGGGTTCATCTGGCTATTGAAGTCTGAGCTAGAGAGGGGAGCAGTTTCTCCCCTTTCCTCATCAAAATCAAGGTTCCAATTTGGCGGAACAGAACCAGGGTCGGTGAACACAACAGAGAAGTAGCTCCATAACAGCATAGCAAGCTGCAAAATCCAAAAGAAGTATGCCATTAAAACACAATACAACTCACAAAAGCACACGCAGGACATGGCTTAAATCGCAAGATAAAGCCACTAGCATTCACAGCCAACTAATTCTGCAAAGAAGCAGTTCATGCTATGACTCACACATCCAATAGCATTCAAAATGCATTGGATCAGCCTAATATAGCATCTTTTCTGAACTTCTCTCATTAGGTCTCATTAGGAAGCATTCACATCCTACAGAGATCTACTATGCTCCCACAGAGCATATGAGAAAAAACAATGATAAGAATGTGGGCGCATCAGATCGATCAGTCCGATCTGTGTAAAATGTCCCCAAATAGAAGCAACTCCCTGGTATAGAATCGTTCAGCACGCCTGCAGCTAGGTACATACCAACAAGTATGACCTAGAGAAGCAAATGTTAAGAAGAAACTAACATACGAGTGGCACAGAAAGATGTCCCACAAGGCAGCATGCCATGCCTGCATCAGCAGCCCAAGAATACGTTCCTGGGCCCCGGCATAATGGTCAAAATAGAAATTTTTCTACCTATGTTGTATGTACCAAACATTGATTTCTGCATTTTTTTAAAGAAAATATTGATTCCTGAAGAACTAGCATAGCATAGCGTAGCGTTGTTAAGAAGAAACTAGCATAGCATACGAAGATATGCTAAAAGGCGGCATGCCTGCATCAACAATCCAAGAATATGCCGCGTTCAACATCGTAGCTCCCCAAAATAGAGAAATTTCACCCATGTACGAAACATTGCTTTCTGAAGAACCAAGATTCTAACAGCTAACGACCCCCAATCCCGCCGCAATTCGCATCGTCTCCGGCCTAACCAGACGGCGAATCTCCGGCCTAGATCACGAAATCGCCGGGACCGCGCGCGCCAGGAAGCGAAATCGCGAAATCCCCCCCACCCCCGGGTGGAAAGCGGCACGCACCAGGAAGTGGAAGAGGAGCAGCACGGCGAGCGCGGCGAGGGTGGCGGCGCCGCCGAGGAGGAGGGCGGGGCCGTAGTTGCAGAGGACGACGGCGTAGTAGGTGACGCCGACGATGGCGAGGACGAGCAGGATCATGATGGAGCCCAGGCCCCGGAGCGCCGTGCAGAAGCGGAAGACGTTCCACGCCATCGCGACCCCCGCCGATCTGTGCATGTCTCCCCGCTCCGCCCCGCCGGCGCCGGCGCCGGCCGCCTCCGCGTAGCGGCTGGGCGGGGTCAGCTTGAGGGTCGTGGGGGCGAGCACCACCGCGACGGCCGCCTCCGCCGGAGGGGGGGAGGGGGGCGTGGGTCGCGGTGCGGGAGGAGGATTTGCAGATAGGAGGAAGAAAGGCGATGGTCAGAGATGGAGTCCGCACGGCCTTCTTCCACGCCGCGTTCTCACTTTCCTTTACCAATTCTACTTTTATCTTTTTTTATTAATAAAAAAAGTAAACTTTTTTCCTGTTCAATGTTGACCCAACACAAAACTTCTTTTTAACACGGTACAAACGCAATACACTCGTCACTACGAACGCGCATACCCACCGCCTATCCTTATGAGCACCCCAAGAGAACATCTCTTTCCATTGAACGCGCATCACCGAAATTCCTAAAATAAATTCAGAAAATGCGAGCACCAGGATTTGAACACTATGAGCACCCCCAAGAGAAAATGCGAGCACCAGGATTTGAACCCTGGTGGGCTGAGAATATCACTGTCCTCCTAACCATCCAACCACATAAAAACTTTGTGGTGTTGTTTCAAAGTTCAAAACAACATACTTTAGCAAAAAGGGGAGGATTTTATATGTCGTTCGTCGTGTGGCATAAACGGGTGAACGTGGATCTTCTTGTGCGTGGACGAGGTGCAATCGTGTCAACATCAGGGTGTAGAGAGGAGTAAAAGACGTGTTCATTTATATTGGTATACATGTCTTCTTTATCATCTCACAAGGATGGCCGAGGTTGTGGGACGGGCAATAGCGACAGATCAAGGAGGGGTGTCGGGCAATGAAGGCGAGATCTACAACAACGATGATAACATTCTAGATGATTGGAGCATGGCAGACAATAAAGGTGAGAAGCTTGAGGCGTTTAAGGAGGACGAAAAAGATTTGCACATGTGACAGAATAGATGAGGTGCATTGACGGCCACCCTCGTGAGCCTCTACCGGCTCAATGCACACTGAAAGTACAATTATCCCTGGGTGGTTTTGGTAATTATTAACAACATATAGCTCATTGAACTAATGCTATTTCAAGATGAATATTTCAGGAAAGTTTAATGATTGACATGGCATGGATTAGGAATGTGGACCCCTCAAAATGCTAAGGACAAAGGATTGGCTCAAACTCTAAAGCTCAAGACTCTGTATTTTACTTTTAGTGATCCAAATATCACATTCAATCCATAGGAAAAGCCAATACTATTAAAAGGGGATGAGGTGTTGCTTAATGGCTTGCTTGCTCAAAGTGCTTAGTGATATGCTCCAAAAACCCTCAACCACTTTCTCATATCCACATATGTTCCAAACCAAAAGTCAAACTCGGCCCCACCGATTTGATCTATCCGGCGCCACCGAGTTCAATTGACATAGCCACTGCCAGAAACCCTAGTCACTTCGGTCTCACCGAGATGGGATTGCAAACTCTCTGTTTCTCTTCGTAATGTTTCGATCTAACTGAGATGAGCGATCGGTCCCATCGAGTTTGCCTTACCAACTCTCTGGTTAGCTTATTACCAAAGTCGGTCCCACCGGTTTTGTGTAATCGGTCTCACCGAGATTACGTTATGCCCTAACCCTAAAGAAATTGGCCCCACCGGTTGACATGTCGGTCCCACCGAAATGCCTAACGGTCACATTATGAACTAAAATCGGTCTGACCAAGTTTTCTGATTTGGTCTCACCGAGTTTGGTAAATCGTGTGTAACGATTAGATTTTGTGTGGAGGATATATATATATACCCCTCCACCCTCTCTTCATTCATGGAGAAGGCCATTAGAATGTGCCTACACTTCCAGCATTCATTTTTTGAGAGAAAACCACCTACTCATGTGTTGAGATCAAGATATTCCATTCCAACCACATAAATCTTGATCTCTAGCCTTCCCCAAGTTGCTTTCCACTCAAATCATCTTTCCACCAAATCCAATCCTATGAGAGAGAGTTGAGTGTTGGGGAGACTATTATTTGAAGCACAAGAGCAAGGAGTTCATCATCAATACACCATCTATTACCTTTTGGAGAGTGGTGTCTCCTAGATTGGTTAGGTGTCACTTGGGAGCCTCCGTCAAGATTGTGGAGTTGAACCAAGGAGTTTGTACGGGCAAGGAGATCGCCTACTTCGTGAAGATCTACCCTAGTGAGGCAAGTCCTTCGTGGGCGATGGCCATGGTGGGATAGACAAGGTTGCTTCTTCGCGGATCCTTCATGGGTGGAGCCCTCCGTGGACTCGCGCAACCGTTACTCTTCGTGGGTTGAAGTCTCCATCAACATGGATGTACGATAGCACCACCTATCGGAACCACGCCAAAAATCTTCGTGTCTCCAATTGGGTTTGCTCCCTCAAGCTCCTCCCTTTACCTTCATGTGCAATGTTTTACATTTCGGTTCTATACTCTTAGAATTGCATGTGTAGGTTGATTGCTTGACTTGTGTAAAGTTGCTAAAATCTGCGAAAACTTAAAATTGGGAAAAGGCTACATTTTTATTTGGTCAAGTAGTCTAATCACCCCCTCTAGACATACTTTTGATCCTACAAGTGGTATCAGAGCTACGGTCTCCATTTGCCTTGATTTCCATAGCTTTTGGTGATCATAGCCTTGGTTTCACAACCTAGGAGAGTATGGCGTCTAGCGAGGGAAATTACCACCGTCGAGGTCCTTACTTTGATGGTACTATTTTGCTAGTTGGAAGCATAAGATGAAAATGCATATTCTTGGACATAACCCTGCCATTTGGGCTATTGTGTGTATTGGCTTGAAAGGTGAGTTCTTTGATGGGAGAGAACCGAACCGTGAAGCTACCGCGGAAAAGTTGAAGATGCTGCAATACAACGCTCAAGCTTGTGATATTCTCTTCAACGGATTGTGCCCTGCAGAATTCAACAAAATCAATCATCTTGAGAATGCAAAGGAAATTTGGGATACTGACTCCATCAAGGAATCCAAATTGGATGTGCTTCAAAGTCATCTTGACAAGTTCAAAATGAAGGATGGTGAAGGTGTCGCTGAAATGTACTCTAGGCTTGCTCTCATCACAAATGAGATTGCCGGCTTAGGAAGTGAAGAGATGACCGATAAATTCATCATCAAGAAGATTTTAATAGCCTTGGATGGAAAATATGATACAATGTGCACATTGATCCAAATGATGCCCAATTACAAAGATCTCAAGCAAATGGAAGTCATTGGAAAAATTGTTGCTCATGAGATGTCACTCAAGGATAAAGAAGAGCTTCACAACAAGTCAAGTGGTGCTTACAAAGCCTCATGTGATGCTCCTACATTATCAAGTGAGAAACAAACCTTCAATGAAGAATTAAGCCTAATGGTGAAGAACTTCAACAAGTTCTACAAGAGTAGAAGAAAGGAAATAAGTTCCAAGTCAAGGTCCTACAATGACAAAAGATCTTCGAGTCATGAACGTAATTGCTACAAATGTGGAAGACCCGGACACTACTCCAATGAGTGTATGGCTCCCTACAAAAGAAGAAAAGATTCACCTAAAAGAAGAAGTAGAAGAGAAGAATCACCACCAAGAGAGAGAAGGAGTAGAGATGATCGTTATGAACGAAGAACCTCCCGGAGAAGCAAGGATTCGGAAAGGAATGACAAATCATCAAAGAGCTACACAAAACGAAGACATCAAGCTCATGTTGGTGAATGAGTATCTGGCTCCGATTCCGACCATCACTCCGAAATAAGTTATCACTCCGACTCCGAATATACTCAAGATGAAGGTGTTGCCGGTCTAGCACTTGTGTCAACCAACTCCTATGACATATTTGACTCACCAAATGAAGGAATTGGAAGATGCTTCATGGCTAAAGTCCCAAAGGTATCACACCCCGAGTACGTTGATTTCAATAGTGATGAAGATGATTTGCTAGGTGATGATGATTTACTTGTTGATAACTCTAGTTATGAAAACTATGATGAATTTGCTATTAATCATGCTAATCAAGATAAAACAAATAAGAAGGAGATTGATTGTCTAACTAAAGAACTAAATACCCTTAAGTTAGCTCATGAAACTATCTTGGAAGATCATCGAGAACTTTTAAAGACTCATGAGAAGCTACGCTTTGAAAAGCTCAACCTAGAGCAAGAGCATGAGTTTTTAAAGGCAATCAATGATGATGTTCGCAAGAAAAGTTCTTCTTACATTGCCAAGCGTTTACTCTTGTCTACTTACATGCCACAAGTTAAATCTAGCAAAAAAAGTAAGAAAGATTATTTTTCTAGTAGTAGCAATAATCATGCTAAATGCAATGTTGTTGCTTCTAGTAGTTCTCTTGATTCCACTAATGATTCTCTTAGCCAAGTTACACTTGAGCAAGAAAATAACTTATTGAAGGTTATTATAGAGAAAGGTGTTTACAAGATCCTTGCCGGAAGTAAGCAATTTGAGGAAATTGTACGCAAACAAGGAAGGCACCGGAAGAACCAAGGTGTTGGTTTTGAACGAAAGTTCAATGCCAATGGAGTTGAATGGGAAGAAGATCAATACCCCAAGACAAAGTTTGTTCCTCAACAAGAGAAGTATGATCCTACTTCTTTCCTAGGGACACAAGCTCAAGATGATCTTCCACCATAAGACCACAAGCAAAAAGGCAAGGATAAGCTTCAAGAGGAGATTGATGCATTTGAAGAAGCTCCCAAGGCCTTGGTCAAGTGGGTTCCCAAGACTACATCAAGTTCTACTTCATCAAGTGCGACTACAACCCCAAGGATTCTCATCAAGATGATGTGGATCCCGAAGAACAAGAACTAGAGAGTTCTAGAGGGTGACTCCGCCAACACACTTCACTCATATCATTTTGGCAAGAACAAGTGCAAACAACTTTCATATCTTGCACTAGTTTAAGGAGTCACAAACCCTCTTGTTGGTAAGACAAGGGACAAGGTAACCTAATGCTTTCATGGACACCATCTTGTGTGTACATCATTCTATGTCTATGGATATCCTTGCTTGTTCCTTGTGGGACTAACCCGTGTAGGTATTGAAAGTGCAACTCACTCCAATGGATTGCTCCGAATGATGTACATCAACATTGAGCGTCCACATCTTCAACACCTACATGAAGTCGTCATCGACAAAACCCAAGGTTAGTTCATCCCTCTTAGGGGGGATATCACATCTAGGGGGAGCTTTACTCTAAGAATTGAGCTAAAGCAACTCTAATGGTGTGAACACAACAATGCTTTATGTAAAAGTGGTAACCCCACTTGTGCTTAAGTGATGAGTATGACCTATGATCAAATGTTCTCATTTGACTCCTAAGTCAATATACTCATATATAGATGACCTAGTCATCGCAAATTGCTTGATAGATGCTAGAGTGTTTGTGCATGCTTTGCCACATATTTCATTTGCCATTTTATTGTGTGAGCATGTTGGTTGCATATTGTACTCATTCGAGGACATCCACTTGTTGCTTTGATTGTTTGGCTCTTTCTCTTTTGCCAAGTGGATGGACAAGAAATGCCTAAGAACCTCCTCTAGCTATCTATGCTTTTCTCGTCTCAAACTCTATTCATGCTACATCACAAAGTTTGATCAAGTCAGATTCGAACCACTTTGTGTGAGGAGCACTCGAAGTCCCCATTGTGCATTTTGGTATGACCGAGTCACCCATTTCGGTCTCGCCGAGATCACTAAGTTGATCTAGGTTTTCATCTTGGTGCAACCGATTTGAACATTTCGGTCACACTGAGTTGCAGTAACCTCTTGCGATTCTGCATCTCGGTGTCACCGAGTTGTTCCACTCGGTCACACGACAGGGTCGGGATATATATAACCTCTTGCGATTCTGCATCTCGGTGTCACCGAGTTGTTCCACTCGGTCACACGACAGGGTCGGGATATATATATATATCCACAGGTGAGATTTTGGAAATTTCTTCAAAAGCCCTCAACCCGCGCATATCCTGCTCTGCCTCCTCGGGTCTCCGAATCGTGTCCTCGCCGCGAGCGGCCTCCTGCCGCTGGTTTCAGTTGCTATCAATGAGAATCTGCTTTGCCGTTGCCGCCGTAGTGAACTCCCGCCGAACTAGGGTATGAGTTCGACCCCTTGTGCTCTCTTTTTACCTCCGATTCTAAGCACAAGGACAATGCCATGATCTTTGCCACGTAAGAAATCAATCTATCTAGAGAAAACTTCCTTTAGGTTAAATTTGATTCAAAAATTTAGGGTTAGGTCTTCTCTAAACTCATCTCGGACCGAACGAATTATAGAAATCGGTCTCACCGATTTGGCTTAGGCCATTGCACATGCGCTTTTCGATCTGACCGAAAACGGCAAATCGGTGTGACCGAGTTCAATTCTCTGTGAAACCCTAGCAATCTCGGTGCCACCGAACGGTGACTCGGTCTGACCGAGTTCACTAGTTTAGGTTTCAAATGTTGCTTCGGTATCACTGAGTTTATCAATTCGGTAGCTCCGAAATCATTTCAATAGAGAACTAAAACTAAGTTTTTGACTCATTTGTTTTGCAAAAATCTCTGCACTTTGTGATGCTCATCTACTCTACCTCATCTATATCTATTCACAGGGTTTGCTGTTAGTTTGCCTGCCAAGATGTCTGACCAGGGTGATAGCCAGAATAAATCTAAAGAGCAAGTGCAAATGAGTGAGGGCACTAGTCCCTCAAGCAGCTATGATGAGGGCAGCAGGAGCACACCAAGTAACTTGCACAAGGCAGCCACTGATACGTCTCCAACGTATCTATAATTTATGAAGCATTCATGCTATTTTATTATCTGTTTTGAATGATTATGGGCTTTATTATACAATTTTATATTACTTTTGGGACTAACCTATTAACCGGAGGCCCAACCCATATTGTTGTTTTATTGCCTGTTTCAGTATTTCGAAGAAAAGGAATATCAAACGGAGTCCAAACGGAACGAAACCTTCGGCAACGTGATTTTTTGGAAGAATATCACCCAAGAGACTTGGAGTTCATGTCAGAAGAGCCTCGAGGAGGCCAGGAGATAGGAGCCCCCCACCCTACTGGGAGCGCCCCCTATCTCGTGGGCCCCTCGAGCACCCCCGACCGACTTCTTTCGCCTATATAAGCCTACGTACCCTAAAACCATCGAATATCAAGATAGATCGGGAGTTCCACCGCCGCAAGCCTCTGTAGCTACCAAAAACCTCTCGAGAGCTCGTTCCGGTACCCTGCCGGAGGGGGAACCCATCACCGGTGGCCATCTTCATCATCCCAGCGCTATCCATGACGAGGAGGGAGTAGTTCACCCTCGAGGCTGAGGGTATGTACCAGTAGCTATGTGTTTGATCTCTCTCTCGTGTTCTCTCTCGTGTTCTCTCTATGGCACGATCTTGATGTATCGCGAGCTTTGATATTATAGTTGGATCCTATGAGGTTTCTCCCCCTCTACTCTCTTGTGATGAATTGAGTTTCCCTCTTGAAGTTATCTTATCGGATTGAGTCTTTGATTTGAGAACACTTGATGTATGTCTTGCCGTGTTTATCTGTGGTGACAATGGGATATCACGTGCCACTTGATGTATGTTTTGGTGACCAACTTGCGGGTTCCGCCCATGAACCTATGCATAGGGTTGGCACACGTTTTCTTGATTCTCCGGTAGAAACTTTGGGGCACTCTTTGAAGTACTTTGTGTTGGTTGGATGAATCTGAGATTGTGTGATGCATATCGTATAATCATGCCCACGGATACTTGAGGTGACAATGGAGTATCTAGGTGACATTAGGGTTTTGGTTGATTTGTGTCTTAAGGTGTTATTCTAGTATGAACTCTATGATGGATTGAGCGGAAAGAATAGTTCATGTTATTTTACTACGAACTCTTGAATAGATAGAACAGAAAGGATAACTTTGAGGTGGTTTCGTACCCTACCATAATCTCTTCGTTTGTTCTCCGCTATTAGTGGCTTTGGAGTGACTCTTTGTTGCATGTTGAGGGATTGTTATATGATCTAGCTATGTTATTATTGTTGAGAGAACTTGCACTAGTGAAAGTATGAACCTTAGGCCTTGTTTCCTCTCATTGCAATACCGTTTACGCTCACTTTTATCATTTGTTACCTTGCTGTTTTTATTATTTCAGATTACAAAAACCTATATCTACTATCTATTTTGCACTTGTATCACCATCTCTTCGCCGAACTAGTGCACCTATACAATTTACCATTGTATTGGGTGTGTTGGGGACACAAGAGACTCTTTGTTATTTGGTTGCAGGGTTGTTTGAGAGAGACCATCTTCATCCTACGCCTCCCATGGATTGATAAACCTTAGGTCATCCACTTGAGGGAAATTTTCTACTGTCCTACAAACATGTGCACTTGCAGGCCCAACAACGTCTACAAGAAGAAGGTTGTGTAGTAGACATCAGCCACTAGAACAAGGAAGAAGAGAACCTCAGACTCTTAGGATGAGGACTATGTGGCTGTTGAGGATGAGGCCACCTCAAAGAAGAAAGTGCTGAAGAAAGAGTATGTCACTGCTGGTGCAACAAAACCTGGTATGCATAAGAAGGCACCGGCAAAGAGAGTCCCAATGTCAAAGCCAAGGAAAGTTCCAATAGGAGAAACCATGAAATTCACAATAGAATCAGATGATGGTGAGGCAGTTGGAGATGGCAAGAAGAAGAAGAGTACAAGAACCACATTTGCAAAAGTTCTTGGAAAGTCAAATATGGTAAGAGATTCAGAAGAAGATGAAGAGGAAGAGGATGCTGCACTAGCACCCAAGTCACAAAAGCTTATGGGAGATGCAATCAAGTTAGGGGCTGCTACTTCTAAGACCAAACCTGCTCCCAAAGCTGCTGCTCAAGCCACCAAGTCTGCACCCAAGAGAAGCACCAGAAAGATTCCTACTGAGGAGAAGAACAAGACTCCAGTGACTGAGATGGATGAAGAAGAAGATGTTGAAGCCCAAGTGCTCAGAAAGCTTAAACCAAAGATTCCAGACCACAATGACACTCATCCAGTGGCAGAGGACATGACCATCAGAAATGATGCAGGATTGAGATTTTGGAGATCCATATGCTGTGAGAAGGAGAACTGTTGTGGACTATAGGTTCCACACCAAAGAACAACAAGATTTCTATGAGACCATTCTGCTTGACAAGAAGCCAATTGTCTTTGATATGAGATGGGTTGATTGGGAATATATTAAAGAGAATGAAGATCACTTTCCAGGTGTACATGACAGCTTCAAAGCTTGTGGAGTTGACAAGTTCGTTGGACAGAAGCTCACCAAATGGAATGATGAGCTAATCATGCAATTCTACTCCACTGCTCATTTCTATCCAAATGAAAGGATAGTGTGGATGTCTGAAGGTACAAGGTACCAGTCAACTATTGAAGAATGGGAAAAGTTGTTCAATGCCCCAAAAGACCATGAGGATGATTTGGATGTGTATGCCAAGAAGAATAAAGACCACAACTCCATGGCAAATATGTATAAGGAAATTCCTGATGAAGCCCTGGAAACTCATAAGTTGGGCTCAGTGAAATATTTGTTGTCTAGTTTGCCTACTATCAACACCATCTTAAGGCATACTCTGTTGCCCAAATCTGGAGATCATAGGATGATAAGAGGACATTCAATCAACTTGCTGCACATTTCTGATGTGCCTCGGAAATTTAAGGTCATGAGTCTGATTGTAGAGACAATCAAGAGGACAGCTGCTGACCAGAAAAGATCTTGTGGGTATGCTCCACACATTCAGGTGCTCATCAACTCAAAGATGGACACAGACACTTACTTGTTGGACAAGGAACATTTACCTCTCTACCCAGGATTTGAAGACAACACGGTTGCAATGGATGAGAATGAACCTTCATCAGTGCAAGCACAAGAGAAGAGAGCTAAGGCAAAGACAGAAAAAGCTGCAAAGATGCCAAGTGCTGAAGAGGCATCTCAAGTGTTCTTGAAGAGCAAGCAAGATCAACTTGGATATTTGATCCAATCAACTTTGAGGATTGAGAATGGCTTGGACACCCTGACTCAGAATCAGGAGAGCTTGGAGATGATCATTGAACAAAAATTCTATGATCTTGATCTGAAAGTGACTGAGATGCAGACAGCAGTTGAGCAGCTCCAGGAGGAAGCAGAGGAGAAGAAAGGGAAGGCAACTACAGATGATTTTCAGCAAGTGCCAAGAGGTCAGAGGTCAACTGCAGTGCCAGTACTAGATACTAGAGCTACCACATCAGCACCAGCAGCTACAGCTTCAGTGCCACCTCCAGCAGCCACTCCACCAGCTCCAGCTACATCGACTGATGCCTTCATCCTTGGAGTTCTCTCTACACCACCTCCCGAATACCAAGCCTGAGAGACGCATAACATTATGCATATTTGAACTTTTTGATAACTTGTTGCCAAGGGGGAGAAATATGTATAGATCATAGGCTTCGAGAGTGTGTGTGTTGCTTTTTATCTCTCTTGCTATTTGTTTGGTTGAACTTTATTGTGTGCTTGTTTGATACCTCATGTCCTTGTGTGAGATATTTGTATGATCACGTGTTTGTTCATATGCTACTTTAATGTTTGCTTGGATGATTCACTTTGCTTGGTGATGACCCACAAGTATAGGGGATCACAACAGCTTTCGAGGGTAGAGTATTCAACCCAAATTTATTGATTCGACACAAGGGGAGCCAAAGAATATTCTCAAGTATTAGCAGTTGAGTTGTCAATTCAACCACACCTGGATAACTTAGTATCTGCAGCAAAGTATTTAGTAGCAAAGTAGTATGATAGTAATGGTAACAGCGGCAAAGGTAAAGATAGCAGTATTGTAGTGATTGTAACAGTAGCAACGGAAAAGTAAATAAGCAAAGCACAATATGTGAAAAGCTCGTAGGCATTGGATCAGTGATGGATAATTATGTCAGATGCGATTCCTCATGTAATAGTTATAACATAGTGTGACACAGAACTAGCTCCAATTCATCAATGTAATGTAGGCATGTATTCCGAATATAGTCATACGTGCTTATGGAAAAGAACTTGCATGCCATCTTTTGTCCTACCCTCCCGTGGTAGCGGGGTCCTAGTGGAAACTAAGCGATATTAAGGCCTACTTTTAATAGAGTACCGGACCAAAGCATTAACACATAGTGAATACATGAACTCCTCAAACTACGGTCATCACCGAGAAGTATCCCGATTATTGTCACTTCGGGGTTGTCGGATCATAACACATAATAGGTGACTATAGACTTGCAAGATAGGATCAAGAACTCACATATATTCATGAAAACATAATAGGTTCAGATCTTAAATCATGGCACTCGGGCCCTAGTGATAAGCATTAAGCATAGCAAAGTGATAGCAACATCAATCTCAGAACATAGTGGATACTAGGGATCAAACCCTAACAAAACTAACTCGATTACATGGTAAATCTCATCCAATCCATCACCGTCTAGCAAGCCTACGATGGAATTACTCATGCACGGCGGTGAGCATCATGAAATTGGTGATGGAGGATGGTTGATGATGATGACGGCGACGAACCCCCCTCTCCGGAGCCCTGAACGGACTCCAGATCAGCCCTCCCGAGAGAGATTAGGGCTTGGTGGCGGCTCCGTGTCGTAAAACGCGATAAAACTTCCTCTCTGATTTTTTTCTCCGCAAAACAGAATATATGGAGTTGGAGTTGAGGTCGGTGGAGCATCAGAGGGCTCACGAGACAGGGGGCGCGCCCAGGGGGAGGGGGCGCGCCCCCACCCTCATGGACAGGGTGTGGGCCCCCTGGCCTTGATTCTTTGCTAGTATTTTTTATATTTTCCAAAAGTTATCTCCGTGGATTTTCAGGTCATTCTGAGAACTTTTGTTTTCTGCACAATAAACAACATCATGGCAGTTCTGCTGAAAACAACATTATTCCAGGTTAGTTTCATTCAAATCATGCAAGTTAGAGTCCAAAACAAGGGCAAAAGTGTTTGGAAAAGTAGATACGTTGGAGACGTATCAACTCCCCCAAGCTTAAACCTTTGCTTGTTCTGAAGCAATTCAGTTGATAAACTAAAAGTGATAAAGAAAAACTTTTACAAACTCTGTTTGCTCTTGTTGTTGTAAATATTTAAAGCCAGCATTCAAGTTTTCAGCAAAGATTATTAACTAACCATATTCACAATAACACTTAAGTCTCATGTTTACTCATATCAATGACATAATTAACTAGCGAGCAATAATAATAAAACTTGGATGACCACACTTTCTCAAAACAATCATAATATGGTGTAACAAGATGGTATCTCGCTTGCCCTCTCTGAGACTGCAAAACATAAATGCAGAGCACCTTTAAAGATCAAGGACTGACTAAACATTGTAATTCATGGTAAAAGAGATCCAGTCAAGTCATACCCAATATAAACTAACAGTAATGCATGCAAATGACAACATGCTCTCCAGCGGGTGCTTTTTAATAAGAGGGTGATGACTCAACATAAAAGAAAATAGATAGGCCCTTCGCAGAGGGAAGCAGGGATTTGTACAGGTGCCAGAGCTCGATTTTAAAGTAGAGATGAATAACATTTTGAGCGGTATTGTCGGTGTCAAAACCGGCGGATCTCGGGTAGGGGGTCCCGAACTGTGTGTCTAGGCGGATGGTAACAGGAGACAAGGGACACGATGTTTTACCCAGGTTCGGGCCCTCTTGATGGAGGTAAAACCCTATGTCCTGCTTGATTAATCTTGATGATGTGTGTTACAAGAGTAGATCTACCACGAGATCAAGGAGGCTAAACCCTAGAAGCTAGCCTATGGTATGATTGTTGTTTTTCCTACGGACTAAAGCCATCCAGTTTATATAGACACCGGAGAGGGCTAGGGTTACACAGAGTCGGTTACAATGGTAGGAGATCTACATATCCGTATCGCCAAGCTTGCCTTCCACGCCAAGGAAAGTCCCATCCGGACACGGGATGAAGTCTTCAATCTTGTATCTTCATAGTCTTGGAGTCCGGCCGATGATGATAGTTCGGCTATCCGGACACCCCCTAGTCTAGGACTCCCTCAGTAGCCCCTGAACCAGGCTTCAATGACGACGAGTCCGGCGCGCATATTGTCTTCGGCATTGCAAGGCGGGTTCTTCCTCCGAATAATTTATAGAAGATTGTGAACACCAGGATAGTGTCCGGCTCTGCAAAAATAAATTCCACGTATCACCGTAGAGAGCATAATATTACACAAGTTCAATCTGCTAACCTATTTTGTGGCGTGATGTCACACCACTACCAAGCCTTTACTAGAATCATTTTTATTGTACCACCTCAGCGCATTTAGCGAAGTGGTTTCCTTGGCACGTCTTGTCGAAGCAGAGATCATGTTCCCCTTATTCCGGGATTCTCATAAATACGGACGTGGGTAACCCAACCGCGCCCGTTGCCGCGCCCCCTCCATCGAAAGCGGGTTCCAAACGGTCACGGGGACGGCTCTTGGTATTCTTCCTCTTTATAATGAGACCAAGGCCCGTTCTTTTTCTTCAATCCTCAATCGAATCCGCCCCTCGCCCCGAGTTCCAACACCCAGGGCTCCAGATTCGGGTACCTTCGACCTTTGACAATGTCCTGCTCCGACCTACGAGGCTGGTGGATGCCCTCTTCCGTCACGGAAGAAGACGTGCTAAAGCTGAGAGACGCCAGGTATTTGACCTACGAGATTTCGCATAGGTTGCCTGCCCGAGGGCAAATTATTCCTACTCCCGAGCCCGGTGAGAGCGTCGCGTTCGTGTCTCACCTCCGTCGGGGTTTAGGCTTCCTGATGGATCCCTTCGTGAGGGGGCTCATGTTTTACTATGGGCTGGAATTCCATGACTTGGCTCCGGAGTCCATCCTCCACATCTCATCATTCGTTGTCGTCTGCGAAGCCTTCCTCCGCACTACCCCTCACTTCGGCTTGTGGCTCAAAACCTTCAACGTGGAGCCGAAGATGATTGAGGGGCGTCAGGCAGAGTGCGGCGGGGTGGTTATAAGCAAGAGGGCTGATGCTCCATGGCCCGAGGGCTCTTTTCAGGAGGAGCTCGGCTCGTGGCAACAGGAGTGGTTCTATATCACCGCTCCAAGGGGCAGTAGGCAGAAGCCGCCGCCCGTCTTCCACTCGGGCCCTCCACTACGGCTGACGTCATGGGTCAATAAGGGGCATGACTAGGGGCCGTCCAAAGACGTACCCCTGTTGCAGGACCGGATTCGAGGCCTCCAAGAAAGGGAGATCAATCTGGTCATAGTGGTACAGGTTATGCTGATCCGGCGCCTACTGCCCTGCAAACGTCGCCCCCTCCGCATGTGGGAATTTAATCTGGAGGGGCCACGAGCTCTTCAGCACTTCATGGGTTTGACACCCGCGGAGATGTACAAGCTGTTCTTCGGATCGCAAGAGATGCGTCTGGACTTGACCAAGGATGCTGGCCTAAGCTGCAATCGCCCGGATACTCAAGTAAGTAGCCCTGTGCCTGGACACATCGTCCATTTATTTATCGTGGGTTTGCCTTTTAACCAGCTATCCCTTGGACAGGAGTGGATAGCACAAGCAAAACTGATACGGTGTTCGGCCCCCTCCCTGAGACCATGCAGGATCCCGTGTTAATCAAAATGTTGGAGGTTGCATCTTCGGAGGAGGGCGAAGGGGGACACAGGGGAACTACCACCTCTGCCAAGGAGGCTTTCAGTAAGGGAGGAATCGAGAGTCCCTCCTTCCAGGGGGAGAAGAGGACCGCTTCCGAAGACCCGAAGGCCAAGGCCTCAAAGCAGGGTAAGAAATCTGTACCGGAAGGTCCTGTGCCGGGAAGAGCCCCGGCCGTACTGTCTCCTCGGAGGAATCAGCCCTCCAGCGAGCCGTAAGTAAAAAGGGGGGATTTTGTAATAGTGGACACCCCTGCTTAATTTCTAAGGGTAACCGAAGTTTTCACCTTGTAGTTCGGATCTCAGCCCATCTCAGCACAGCTCATCTTCGGGAGACCTTTGTCCGGAGATGATGGAGAGCGAAACGCCTCCATCTGCCGCCCCATCGTGCGGGGCGGACGACCCTGAGGTGTCGTCATGGAGGGTCTCCCCGAGTCCGGTGGGGCCGGAGAGTTTGGCACCCATTGGAGTACGGCCGGTGGAGCTGCATGATTTGCTCAAGAGGGCGTCTATCTCAGAAGATCACCGCACATTAATGAGTATGGTGATTGAGAGGATCTTGTCCGCCAAAAGCGGGTTGTGTGAGGCCGTCGGAAGTTTGCTGACGGGGTTTGAGGTACGCAAAAAGTGACCTACCTTTTGACAGTTTTGCACATGAAGTGCGCCCTGTATAGATAGTAGCCCCTGAGACTTGGTATGCTGTCGAAATCGACAGCGTGCCGAGGATCATAATCTCAGTTATAGATTGTCGCCTTTCCTATGCAGGTGGCGGAACGTTCAGTGGCCAGCCGGACTGATGGAGTTGCCGAGCTGAAGAGGCAACTCGACGTTGCGGATGCGGACATCTCACTGGTCAATAAACGACTTGATGAGTCACAAGGTATGTGGTTGCTCCGCGGTCGCCTAGTAAGGGAGCTGACGCCCATTCCTTACAATTTATATGCTTGATGCAGATGGTGCTGCTGCTGTGGAAGACCTTCGAGCAGAGCTTGCTCGGGCCAAAGAGCAAGCCAGAAAAAGCGAGGCGGCTACCTCGAAGGCAGCGGAAGAGCTAGAAGCCGAGAAGGCTGCTCACTGCCGAAGTAGGGAGGAGATGGCCGGAATGGCCGCGAAGTTAAAAGATGCTACCGACCGCCAGGAGGTTCTTGAAAGAGAACGCTGAGCGGAGCAAGAGGACCTGAAGAAGGCCGACGCCGAAGCCAAGGATGCCCGTAGTGCGATGCGGGCTATGAAGGAGGAACTGCGTCAGGTCGGAGACATTGTGGCTGGAAAGCCCTTTATGCTGCGTAGGAAGTTCACGGATCCGAAGTATGCTCAGCTGGGCCGATTGTGCAGTGCGGAGGATCCTTATCTGGATTTGGCGGCGAGTGCGGCGGATGCAGTCATGCACTTCCGAAGCCAGAAGGATCACGAAATGGAAGAGCTTTTCTGGTCTCAATTCCATAGTCCGGAGCGTCCACTTCCGTTGAGTGATCGACTGGTTGAGTGGGCTGAGCTGAATAGATTGTCCGGACTTGCCATGACGGATGTGGTCGCTCATCTGTGGCCGGAAAGGCCCAAGCCGAAGAGTTATTTTGGCTTGTTGCAGCAATTCCTTGGGGCGGTGCCGCATATCGGGGCGATGAAGCGGTCGGCATGCATAGAAGGTGCACGGATGGCTCTCGCCCGTGTTAAGACACACTGGGCGGAGATGGATGCCACCGCTGTTGCATCCCGGGGTTCGAACAAAAGCCGATTCCCCACCGAGCACTATTTGGAGGAAGTCCTGCAGGGCGCTCGTTTAATAGAGTCGCGGTGCTCGAAAGATGTTATGTTTAAATGACATGTATGATTTATGAGATCATGTTTATAATGCAATAGCTTTTTATACTTGTGCGTTCAAGTATTGAACTATCTCCTGTGCGGCCGTATATGTATGTATAATCTGAAAGATGGCAGTCTTTGGCTTCAGCCCCCACGCACATGGTGCGGGGGTGTTTGCAAAAAGAAAAGCGCCTTTTCACACTTAATCCAACGTCTTGGTCCTTTTAAGGAGGTGATAGCGTAGCAAACTAGGCAACCGGACTATAATGCTTTATCACTTTCACTTAGCCATAGGAGCTCGAATGTGGGGCTACTATATAGCCCCTAGCGGCACCGCTCTTCTCCGAACTCGGGGCGCGTATGTGCCTGACCGGGAAGCGGTCCTTCGTCAAAGCGGAGGAATTCTAAACATCCCAATGGTCGATCGAGTGGTTGACCAGTCTCTCGCTATATCATGACAGTCAGTTTTCGGCTTTCTCTACTGAGGTGCTCGCCCGGCCGAACCGGGGCACAATCGCAGTAGTTCTCCTGGTGCCGCGTTAGCCGATGGAGCGGAACGTAAGGCAGCAAAACACAGGAGCCGGGAAAACCCAACATTTGACCAAAGACATGATTCGGAGCTGATGCATATAAGGCCTAACTCGAGACGCCGAACACTCCCTGAGGTGTTCGGTCTTTATGATACCGGGCAGAACAATGCCCTAAGCCCCTAGTGTCCAGGTACAGGCGGGAACTTCTGACGCGGCCGATGCCAAGACGCCAGCCTCCTCCTCGGCTATGGTAGGAAACCGGGGGATGCGTACCAACAAGAGACAGTAAGAAAGGTTTACGCAGGGTCTTAATCTGAAAAGAATCCTTGCAACGGGTCCGTGCTGCACGTCTGCGCCTGTGTCTCTGTTGTGCTGTATCCTGGACGGGTGTAGCACGTGCTTCATCTGTAAAAGAGAAGGACTTAGTTTCCAAGAAATATCGTGCAAAAGTTGTATTAAAATAAAGTATAATTTGGAAGATGAAGAAAGTTGAGCTTTATTGGCTCTCATCATTTATACACGCGGCCCCTTATAAAGGGGGTATGCGGCTGGGAAGCCCCTTGTTTATTTACGCCGGACTCGCCTAACCGTGTCCAAGGTCTGAATGACCTGTTTTTAGGGGCCTTGACCTGCAAGGTCGGATTAGTGTGTGGCTGTCAAGGCAGCCTCATGTTCTCCGTGGTCGAGGAACACTCGGAGTTACTCTTTAATGAGATTATGCCACGTGGACCGGGCATTTTAAGCATAAGAGACGCGTAATGTGGTATTGCATTAAAGTGGGCGAAAGCTTGGCGTCCCAGTAGTGCTTAAGGGCTACTGTTAAATGGGGCGATATGGAGAGTGAGCTTTTCGCGACGGAGGTTGTCGGATGAACCGAACACAACCTCTAGTGGTACAGAGCCTGTATAATCGGCTTGAAGGCCTGGCGTCACTCCTTTGAAGGAGGTGCTACTATGGGGAATTTTGGTAGGGTCTATCCCCATTCTGCGGATGGTGTCCTGGTATGGCAGGTGCCGCGCTGTGTTTTCGTGTTATCACATGAAGTGAGTTCACTATTTTGACTTCTAGTGGGAAAGTCTTCTGTTTTCCGGAGTGCTGCTTTTGGGGTTCGTCACTTTCACTCGGTGTGTCGAGCCCCTTGCGTTCGGCGTTAAGTCGGCCGGACTGCTTGAAGACCCAACAATCTCTATGGGTATGGTTTACAGGCTTCCCGGAGGTACTATGTATTTGACATAGCCTATCCAGAATCTTGTTTAGGTTGGATAGCTCGTCACTGTTGTCCTTGAGGGGCAGTGTTTTGTTATTCAGCCGAGAGTTTTTGAATCCGGCGTTGACCGCCGTACTAGTTGGGCCATTTCCCTTATTCCGGCGCTGATCTTTTCTGCGTCGTGATTTCCCATTTCCATCCCTGACTTCGGATGTACTCGGGTCGCTGGTGCTGCATCTAGCCAGCCAGCTGTCTTCCCCCGCGCAAAAGCGGGTCATGAGGCTTGTTAGTGCGGCCATTGTTCTTGGTTTTTCCTGGCCGAGGTGTCTGGCGAGCCATTCATCTCGGACGTTGTGTTTAAAGGCTGCTAAGGCTTCAGCGTCCAGACAGTCGACTATTTGGTTCTTTTTAGTGAGGAACCTGTTTCAGAATTTGCGTGCTGACTCTCCGGGCTGTTGAGTTATGTGACTTAAATCGTATGCATCCGGACGGCGGACATAAGTCCCCTGAAAATTCGCTCGAAACGCATCCTCAAGCTCTTCCCAACATCCAATGGTATTTTCTGGGAGGCTTTTGAGCCAATGCTGAGCTGGCCCTTTGAGCTTGAGGGGTAGGTATTTTATGGCATGGAGATCGTCTCCTCTGGCCATATGTATGTGTAGGATATAATCCTCAATCCAGACTTCGGGGTCTGTTGTTCCGTCATATGCCTCTATGTTTACGGGTTTGAATCCCGCTGGAAATCCATGATCCAGTACCTCGTCGGTGAAACATAGTGGGTGTGCGACGCCCCTGTATTTGGGTGTGCCATTGTCTTCAAATGCTCGGCGGGTTATGTTGCTTCCTGGAGTCTTTTTTTTGGCCGATAGATGGACCTGGCCGGGGCATCCTTTTTCCGAGGATCGTGTGCCGGCTTGTGTGCGGTGCCCCTTGCTGCTCTTGGCCTGTCATCTGGTCGTCTATCCGGCCAGGCGGCTTCTTTCTTTTTTGACTGCGGGGGCTCTAAGGCCTCCTTGTCAAATTCGGGCAACAGCTTGCGCTTCGGGTAGCTCTTTGTCTGGTGACTAGCGCCATATTTATCTCCGGGGTTGAGTACTTTGCTCCATCTCATTCTGAGTGCGTCCTCCGCTGTTTTGAGCTTCCGCTTTTTCTTCTTCAAACTTCTTGCAGTGGCGACGAGCCTTTTATGAAGGTTCGTATGCTCTGGTGATGTGAGATCATCTTCGCCGGGGATGGGTTGCTTGTCTAGTTCATCATGTTCGGATGGTTGCTTGGTGGCATGTTTGTCGTCCACTGCTTCGCCCTGCTCTAGGGCCGGGTCCGCATGGGTGCCGTTTTATCGAGGCGGGACTTGGGGCGGCGCTTGCGTCGCCGTTTTGGTTGTTTGTTGGGGGAGTTGCCCTTCGCCCTGTCCCGTTGTTCCTCATTATCGCTTCCTTTTGGTGTATCCACCATGTATACGTCGTGAGTTGGAGTGGCTTTCCAGTGCCCAGTAGGCGCTGGTTCTTGGTCGTCTCCGGCATCGTCGTCCATACCGTCGATGTCTTCGGAGTCGTAGTCTAGCATGTCGGTTAGATCGTCGACAGTGGCTACTAAGTGGGTGGTGGGTCGGCTTTGAATTTCTTCGTCGTCCGCATCCCAACCTTCCTGACCGCAGTCCGGCCAGGGCTCTCCTGATAGCGAGTGATACTTTAGCGAACTCAGGATGTCGCCGAAAGGTGAGTGTTGAAAGATGTCCGTTGCAGTGAATTCCATGACCGGTGACCAATCGGATTCGATTGGAGGGGGTGCGGGAGGTTCGGAGTCCGGCAAGGAGTCCGGCACCTTGGAGTCACGAGCTTTGTGAGGGACAAGGTCAGTGTTCGGCTCTATCGCCGTAGAGGTTGCAGCCCCCGAGGCGGTGTCTAGCCATCTGTCCTCGATCTGCGCAGCCGGCCCCGAATTGAAGATCTGAGCGGGCTCGAGTGCGGCCTCTAGGGTACTGTCCGGCTGCAGAGCTAAATCATGCCCGTCGTGATAGTGCGGCGCGCTTGGCTGTGGCTCGAATCCATCGAAGATCAAGTCCCCGTGGATGTCAGCCGTGAAGTTCAAACTTCCAAATCTGACCTGACGGCCAGGGGCGTAGCTTTCGATCTGCTCCAGATGGCCAAGCGAGTTGGCCCGCAGTGCAAAGCCGCCGAATACGAAGATCTGTCCGGGGAGGAAGGTCTCACCCTAGACTGCATCGTTGTTGATGATCGAAGAAGCCATCGAGCCTATCGGTGACGACACAGAGGAACTCTCAATGAAAGCACCAATGTCGGTGTCAAAACCGGCGAATCTCGGGTAGGGGGTCCCGAACTGTGCGTCTAGGCGGATGGTAACAGGAGACAAGGGACACGATGTTTTACCCAAGTTCGGGCCCTCTTGATGGAGGTAAAACCCTACGTCCTGCTTGATTAATATTGATGATGTGTGTTACAAGAGTAGATCTACCACGAGATCAAGGAGGCTAAACCCTAGAAGCTAGCCTATGGTATGATTGTTGTTTTTCCTACGGACTAAAGCCATCCGGTTTATATAGACACCGGAGAGGGCTAGGGTTACACAGAGTCGGTTACAATGGTAGGAGATCTACATATCCGTATCGCCAAGCTTGCCTTCCACGCCAAGGAAAGTCCCATCCGGACACGGGACGAAGTCTTCAATCTTGTATCTTCATAGTCTTGGAGTCCGGCCGATGATGATAGTTCGGCTATCCGGACACCCCCGGACTCCCTCAGGTATATTTTCACTGTCAACGCAACAACTATGAGATCTCGATATCTTCCATGCTACACACATTATAGGCGGTTCCCAAACAGAATGGCAAAGTTTATACTCCCCCACCACCAACAAGCATCAATCCATGGCTTGCTCGAAACAACGAGTGCCTCCAACTAGCAACAGCCCTGGGGGAGTTTTGTTTTGATTTGTTTTGATCTTTTTGATCATGGGTTTGGGCATCCCGGTTACCAGCCATTTTCTCGTGAATGAGGAGCGGAGTCCACTCCTCTTGAGAATAACCCACCTAGCATGGAAGATACAAACAACCCTAGTTGAAACATGAGCTGCTCGAGCATACAAAAAAGAATTTTATTTGAAGGTTTGGAGTTTGGCACATATAAATTTACTTGGAACGGCAGGTAGATACCGCATATAGGAAGGTATGGTGGACTCATATGGAATAACTTTGGGGTTTAAGGAATTTGGATGCACAAGCAGTATTTCCGCTTAGTACAGGTGAATGCTAGCAAAAGACTAGGAAGCAACCAACTGAAAGAGCGACAACAGTCATGAACATGCATTAAAATTAATTTACACCAGGTGCAAGCATGAGTAGGATATAATCCACCATGAACATAAATATCGTGAAGGCTATGTTGATTTTGTTTCAACTACATGCGTGAACATGTGCCAAGTCGAGTCACTCAATTCATTCAAAGGAGGATACCATCCCATCATACCACATCACAATCATTTTAATAGCATGTTGGCACGCAAGGTAAACAATTATAAGATCCTAGCTAATTAAGCATGGTATAAGCAACTATAATCTCTAAATGTCATTGCAAACATGTTTATTCATAATAAGCTGAATCAGGAATGATGAACTCATCATATTTACAAAAACAAGAGCGTTTGAGTTCATACCAGCTTCTCTCATCTCAATCAGTCCATCATATATCGTCATTATTGCCTTTCACTTGCACAACCAAATGGTGTGTATAATAATAATAGTGCACGTGCATTGGACTAAGCTGGAATCTGCAAGCATTCAATTCAAGGGAGAAGACAAAGTAATATGGGCTCTAAATTAAATAAAAAACCATGCATATGAGAGCCACTAAGCATTTCCAATATGGTCATCTACTCTTGACCCCCAAAGGAAAGAAAAGAAACTATTTACACGGGAAAGCTCAACAAGTAAAAGAAGAACGAGAAATCTTTTTGGGTTTTAATTTTAATTACTACTACAAGCATGGAAATTAAACTAACTATTTTTTTGGTTTTTCATAAGGTTTATCAAACACACAAGAAGAAAGCTAGAAGAAGAAAATTAAACTAGCATGGATAATACAATGAAAGAGTATGAGCACCGACAACTAGAATAGTGTGTGAATCATGAATGTAAAGTCGGTGAGAAATATGCACTCCCCCAAGCTTAGGCTTTTGGCCTAAGTTGGTCTAGTGCCAAGGATAGCCTGGCTACTCTCCCCGGTGTACTGAGGAGCGTCATTGTACTGCCACTGACTAGCGATCTCCTCCGGATCCCACTGATAAGATGATGGACGATAAGGGTCCAGTGGTGGTTCCGGCTCAGGCTCTGGAGCTGACGTCTGGCCTCGATGCGCGTACACAACATTTGGCAAAACGAGGTATTGACCTGCAGTTAAATCAAACAAAGAAGGCGCATGCAGGGTAATGATCTCATTGTGTTTCTTATTAAATCTCAGGTTATACAGAAGCATCTTATCATCGTTGTCAACAATAAACTCATGCGCTACCATGCTCCAGTAATCTAAAAAGGTAAGAGGCAACAGTGTCTCCTCTTTCTCATCATGCCTAATAGGTATCTCAAAATGTTTAGCAAGGCATGCAACATAGATACCTCCAAAGATGGGGCCCTTTGTATGGTTTAGGCTTAACCGTTTAGCAATGACGACACCCGTATTAAAAGTGTTATCACCGAATAAGGCATGGAGCAAAATAATAATATCAGGAACACTAAGGTTTCCACTATTTCCACGACCAATTAAGCATCGACTAGCAAATATGGCAAAGTAGCGTAAAATAGGAAAATGTATGCTAGTGATTCTTGCATCGGAACCCTTCCTCGGTTCCCCTACGGCAATAGTATCAATAAAACCATCCACATCTTTACGATGTGGTTCAACTAAGCTGCCCTCAAAGGGTATTCTACAAACCGCGCAAAAATTTCGTAATGACATTTCCTTAGTCTCATCATATAAATGAAAAGAAACTGAAGGAGGTGAATTCTTAGGATAATAGTAAAAGTTTTGCACGAAAGTATTGGTAAGTAAGAGATACTGTTCAATCCGGTCATTGAGGAAGTCGGTGAGACCTGCATTTTCAGCCAAAGAATAAAAGTCTTCATAAATCTCGGCTGCTCTCAAGAAATTATCACAAGGCCACTCACACGGCCGTACTTCCGCTACGCGAGGAAGGTTATACTTGGCCTTTTCTTTCTCCTTAGCTTGTTTATCCTTGGAGCTTTGACTAGAAGAGCCCCTCAATAATCTCCTCATCATTTTCTGAAAATTTCTGAAATTTTTAGTAACTTCAAAATAAAAGTGAATCAAACTATACAAGATTGATAGCAACTACTCGCATAAGTGCCTAGAGCCTATATCATGCATTAGAATTACTTGGGACCTCATAAATTTGACATGCAAGCTCAAGAATAGGGTCACCTAGGCAGCAAAAATTTGCAATGAATAAAGCACTAGAACAAAAACTACTAGACCAATGGAGGAGTCACATACCAAGCAACAATCTCCCAAAGCAGTTTTGTGAATGGAGCTTTGGGCAAGGAGATCGAAAATTGCAACAAAATGAGCTAGAACTCGTGCTTGAGCTGGATGGGGATTTTTTGGGATGAAGACGGAGTGTGTGGGTGCAGGAATAAGAGGAGGGAGCCACCATGGGCCCACGAGACAGGGGGCGCGCCCAGGGAGAGGGGGCGCGCCCTGGACCCTCATGGCCATGTGCTTGCCTCCCCTGCTGTGTTCTTAGTGCCTAAAATCCTCAAATATTCCATAAAAGTCATACTAAATTTGCAGGGCATTTGGAGCACTTCTATTTTCGGGATATTTTTATTGCATGGATAATTCAGAAAACAGACAGATACTATTTTTGCTTTATTTATTCTAAATAACAGAAAGTAAAAAGAGGGTACAGAAGGTTGTGCCTTCTAGTTTCATCCATCTCATGATCATCAAAATGAATCCACTAAAAAGGTTGATCGAGTCTTGTTAACAAACTCATTCCGAATAACACGGAACCGGAGAAATTTCGAATAACACTAGGTTACCTCAACGGGGATATGGACATCCCCAACAATAATAATATCATACCTTTTCTTGACAGTAGGAAGAGGAAATTCAAAACCTCCAATAATAATAGTTGGACTTTTTCCAATAGAATTGATGCTATGAACTTGAGGTTGTTTCCTTGGAAAGTGTACCGTATGCTCATTACCATTAACATGAAAAGTGACATTGCCTTTGTTGCAATCAATAACAGCCCTTGCAGTATTCAGAAAGGGTCTACCAAGGATAATTGACATACTATCGTCCTTGGGAATATCAAGAATAACAAAGCCCGTTAAGATAGTGACATTCGCAACCACAACAGGCACATCCTCACAAATACCGACAGGTATAGCAGTTGATTTACCAGCCATTTGCAAAGATATTTCAGTAGGTGTCAACTTATTCAATTCGAGTCTACGATATAAAGAGAGGGGCATAACACTAACACCGGCTCCAAGATCACATAAAGCAGTTTTAACATAATTTCTTTTAATGGAGCATGGTATAGTTGGTACTCCTGGATCTCCAAGTTTCTTTGGTATTCCACCTTTAAAAGTATAATTAGCAAGCATGGTGGAAATTTCAGCTTCCGGTATCTTTCTTTTATTTGCAATGATATCCTTCATATATCTAGCATAAGGATTTACTTTAAGCATATCAGTTAAGCGCATACGTAAGAAGATAGGTCTAATCATTTCAGCAAAGCGCTCAAAATCCTCATCATCCTTTGTCTTGGATGGTTTAGGAGGAAAAGGCATGGGTTTCTGAACCAATGGTTCTTTTTCTCTACCGTGCTTGCTAGCAACAAAATCTCTTTTATCATAATGTTGATTCTTTGATTGTGGGTTATCAAGATCAACAACAGGTTTAATCTCTACATCATTATTATTGCTAGGTTGAGCATGAACATGAACATTATCATTAACATTATCACTAGGTTCATGTTCATCACCTGATTGTGTTTCAGCATCAGAAATAGAAATATCATTGGGATTCTCAGGTGTGTCTACAATAGGTTCACTATAAGCATGCAAAGTCATATCATTTTTCTTTTTCTTCTTTTTAGAAGGATTAGGTACATCTACATTATTTCTCTGAGAATCTTGCTCAATTCTCTTAGGGTGGCCTTTAGGATACAAAGGTTCCTGAGTCATTCTACCAGTTCTAGTAGCCACTCTAACAGCAAAATCATGTTTATATTCAATTCATCGAGCAAATCACTTTGAGCTTTAAGTACTTGCTCTGCTTGAGTGGTAACCATAGAAGCATATTTGCTAATGAGTTTAAGTTCACCTTTAATTCTAGCCATATAATCACTCAAGTGTTCTATCATAAAAGCATTACTCTTTAATTCTCTACCAATATAAGCATTAAAACTTTCTTGCCTGGCCATAAAGTCATCGAATTCATCTAAGCACTGGCTATGAAATTTAGTAGAAGGAATTTCAACCTTATCATATCTATAGAGAGAATTTACCTTTACTACCTGTGTCGGGTTATCAAGACAATGTGTTTCTTCAACAGGCGGTATATTAATACCATGTATTTCTTCAATAGGAGGTAAATTCTTAACATCTTCAGCTTTAATACCTTTTTCTTTCATTGATTTCTTTGCCTCTTGCATATCTTCAGGACTGAGAAATAGAACACCTCTCTTCTTCGGAGTAGGTTTAGGAATAAGCTCGGGAGTTGGCTCAATTGCCTCAGGAATTGCCTCGGGAATTGGCTCAGGAAGAGTCCAATTATTTTCATTAGTCAACATATTATTCAATAACAATTCAGCTTGGTCGACCATTCTTTCCCTGAAAACACAACCAGCACAACTATCCAAGTGGTCCTTGGAAGCATCGGTTAGTCCATTATAAAAGATATCAAGTATTTCATTTTTCTTAAGAGGATGATCAGGCAAAGCATTAAGTAATCGAAGAAGCCTCCCCCAAGCTTGTGGGAGACTCTTCTTTGATTTGCACAAAATTATATATTTCCCGCAAGGCAACTTGTTTCTTGTGAGCAGGGAAATATTTAGCAGAGAAGTTATAACTCATATCCTAGGGACTACGCACACAACCAGGCTCAAGAGAATTAAACCAAGTTTTAGCATCACCCTTTAATGCGAATGGAAATATCTTAAGGATATAATAATAGTGAGACTTCTCATCATTAGTAAACAGGGTGGCTATATCATTCAACTTGGTAAGATGTGGCACAACAGTTTCAAATTCATAGCCATAAAAAGGATCAGATTCAACCAAAGTAATTATCTCAAGATCAATAGAGAATTCATAATCCTTATCAGTAACACAGATAGGTGAAGTAGCAAAAGCAGGGTCATGTTTCATTCTAGCATTAAGGGATTGCTGCTTCCATTTAGCTAATAACTTCTTAAGATCATATCTATCATTGCAAGCAAAAATACCTCTAGCAGCTTCTTCATCCATAACATAACCCACAGGAACAACATGCAATTCATAATTGGAGGGAGAACCTTCATCATCACTATCATCAATAATTTCATTCTCTCTAACCCTAGCAAGTTGTTCATCAAGATATTCATCTAATGACACAGTAGTATCAAGCATAGAAGTAGTTTCATCATAAGTATCATGCATAGCAGAAGTGGCATCATCAATAACATGCAACATATCAGAATTCATAGCAGTAGCAGGTTTAGGTGTCGCAAGCTTACTTATAACAGAAGGGTAATCTAGTGCAGAGCTAGATGGCAGTTCCTTACCTCCCCTCGTAATTGAGGGAAAAAATCTTAGTTCTTGCATCTTTCAAGTTCTTCATAGTGATCAGCAGATATAAATCCCAAGTGACTCAAAGAATAGAGCTATGCTCCCCGGCAACGGCGCCAGAAATTAGTCTTGATGACCCACAAGTATAGGGGATCGCAACAGCTTTCGAGGGTAGAGTATTCAACCCAAATTTATTGATTCGGCACAAGGGGAGCCAAAGAATATTCTCAAGTATTAGAAGTTGAGTTGTCAATTCAACCACACCTGGATAACTTAGTATCTGCAACAAAGTATTTAGTAGCAAAGTAGTATGATAGTAATGGTAACAGTGGCAAAGGTAAAGATAGCAGTATTGTAGTGATTGTAATAGTAGCAACGGAAAAGTAAATAAGCGAAGCACAATATGTGAAAAGCTCATAGGCATTGGATCAGTGATGGATAATTATGTCGGATGCGATTCCTCGTGTAATAGTTATAACATAGGGTGACACAGAACTAGCTCAAATTCATCAATGTAATGTAGGCATGTATTCCGAATATAGTCATACGTGCTTATGGAAAAGAACTTGCATGACATCTTTTGTCCTACCCTCTCGTGGCAGCGGGGTCCTAGTGGAAACTAAGGGATATTAAGGCCTACTTTTAATAGAGTACCAGACCAAAGCATTAACACATAGTGAATACATGAACTCCTCAAACTACGGTCATCACCGAGAAGTATCCCGATTATTGTCACTTCGGGGTTGTCGGATCATAACACATAATAGGTGACTATAGACTTGCAAGATAGGATCAAGAACTCACATATATTCATGAAAACATAATAGGTTTAGATCTGAAATCATGGCACTCGGGCCCTAGTGACAAGCATTAAGCATAGCAAAGTCATATCAACATCAATCTCAGAACATAGTGGATACTAGGGATCAAACCCTAACAAAACTAACTTGATTACATGGTAAATCTCATCCAGCCCATCACCGTCCAGCAAGCCTACGATGGAATTACTCACGCACGGCGGTGAGCAACATGAAATTGGTGATGGAGGATGGTTGATGATGACGACGGCAACGAATCCCCCTCTCCGGAGCCCCGAACGAACTCTAGATCAGCCCTCCCAAGAGAGATTAGGACTTGGCGGCGGCTCCGTGTCGTAAAACGCGACGAAACTTCCTCTCTGATTTTTTCTCCGCAAAACAGAATATATGGAGTTGGAGTTGAGGTCGGTGGAGCATCAGGGGGCCCACGAGATAGGGGCGCGCCCAGGGGGAAGGGGCGCGCCACCCACCCTCGTGGACTGGGTGTGGGCCCCCTGGCCTTGATTCTTTGGCAGTATTTTTTATATTTCCCAAAAGTTATCTCCGTGGATTTTCAGGTCATTCCGAGAACTATTGTTTTCTGCACAATAAATAACATCATGGCAGTTCTGCTGAAAACAGCGTCAGTCCGGGTTAGTTTCATTCAAATCATGCAAGTTAAAGTCCAAAACAAGGGCAAAAGTGTTTGGAAAATTAGATACGTTGGAGACGTATCACTTGGTGATGAGTGCATGCTTTTAATTGCTATCATTTTGAGTGCTCCACCAAGATGTATGTGACATGGAAGAGTAACCCATGATACTAATTGATTGTGCATTTGCATTCAAAAGGAAGTCTTAAATAATGCACAAATTTAGGGGGAGATCTTGCTTATCACATACTTCTCAAAGCGACGATGTATTTCAATCTTATTATCATTTTACGAAGCATTGATCTATATGTTGTCATCAATTACCCAAAAGGGGGAGATTGAAGGTGCAACTATCCCTGGGTGGTTTTGGTAATTATTAACAACATATAGCTCATTGAACTAATGCTATTTCAAGATGAATATTTCAGGAAAGTTCAATGATTTGCATGGCATGGATTAGGAATGTGGACCCCTCAAAATGCTAAGGACGAAGGATTTGCTCAAGCTCTAAAGCTCAAGACTCTACATTTTACATTTAGTGATCCAAGATCACATTGAGTCCATAGGAAAAGCCAATACTATTAAAAGGGGAGGTGTTGCTTAATGGCTTGCTTGCTCAAAGTGCTTAGTGATATGCTCCAAAAACCCTCAACCACTTTCTCATATCAACATATGTCCCAAACCAAAAGTCAAACTCGGCCCCACCGATTTGATCTATCCGGCGCCACCAAGTTCATTTGATATAGCCACTGCCAGAAACCCTAGTCACTTCGGTCTCACCGATAGGGATCTCGGTCTCACGGAGATGGGATTGCAAACTATCTGTTTCCCCTCGTAACGTTTCGGTCTAACCGAGATGAGCAATCGGTCCCACCGAGTTCGCAATGCAAACTCTCTATTTCCCCTTTGTAACGTTTCGGTCTCACCGAGATGAGCAAATCGGTCCCATCGAGTTTGCCTGACCAACTCTTTGGTTAGCTTATTTCCAAAGTCAGTCCCATCGAGTTTGTGTAATCGGTCTCACCGAGATTACGTTATGCCCTAACCCTAAAGAAATCGGTCCCACCGAGTTGACATGTCGGTCCCACCGAAATGCCTAATGGTCACATTACGAACTAAATCGGTCTGACCGAGTTTTCTAATTTGGTCTCACCGAGTTTGGTAAATTGTGTGTAACTGTTAGATTTTGTGTGGAGGCTATATATACCCCTCCACCCTCTCTTCATTCATGGAGAACGCCATCAGAACGTGCCTACACTTCCAGCATTCATTTTCTGAGAGAGAACCACCAACTCATGTGTTGAGGTCAAGATATTCCATTCCAACCACATAAATCTTGATCTCTAGCCTTCCCCAAGTTGCTTTGCACTCAAATCATCTTTCCACCTGATCCAATCCTATGAGAAAGAGTTGAGTGTTGGGGAACCTATCATTTGAAGCACAAGAGCAAGGAGTTCATCATCAACACACCATCTATTACCTTTTGGAGAGTGGTGTCTCCTAGATTTGGTTAGGTGTCACTTGGAAGCCTCCGTCAAGATTGTGGAGTTGAACCAAGGAGTTTGTACGGGCAAGGAGATCGCCTACTTCGTGAAGATCTACCCTAGTGAGGCAAGTCCTTCGTGGGCGATGTCCATGGTGGGATAGACAAGGTTGCTTCTTCGTGAACCCTTCATGGGTGGAGCCCTCCGTGGACTCGCGCAACCGTTACTCTTCGTGGGTTGAAGTCTCCATCAACGTGGATGTACGATAGCACCACCTATCGGAACCACGCCAAAAATCTCCGTGTCTCCAATTGCGTTTGCTTCCTCAAGCTCCTCCCTTTACCTTCATGTGGAATGTTTTACATTCCGCTGCTATACTCTTAGAATTGCATGTGTAGGTTGATTGCTTGACTTGTGTAAAGTTGCTAAAATCTGCGAAGACTTAAAATTGGGAAAAGGCTAGATTTTTATTTGGTCAAGTAGTCTAATCACCCCCCTCTAGATACATACTTTCGATCCTACACCCGGCTACACCTATACGCGCGCTTGGCGCTGTATGGCGTCCACTCCTACTGCTTCCTGGACCTGTTCCTCCCCTGTGTCGCCACCGCCGCGGCCGCGCTCGGCATGGAGACAGAGCCGCAGTTCGACCGCCCCTACCTGGCCTCCTCGCTGCGGGACTCCTGGGGCCGGCGATGGAACATCATGGTGTCGGCCATCCTCCGGCCGTTGGTGTACGACCCCGTGCGCGTATCCGGGGCGATGCATGATGCCATTGTGTGCTACCTCAGCCTGCGGTGGCTGCCCGACAACGGGATGACCGCCTTCTTCGCCCTCCATGGCGCCTGCTGCGTCGCCGAGGGGTGGTGCATGGCGGTGGGTGGCGAGGAGGCCACCGCGGGCCGTGGCGACATGGAGTGTGGGGCTATTCGTGGCAGGCACCTCATTCTGGCTCTTCCTCCCGGCGCTGCTCAAGGACGGCGTCGAGGAGAGGTTCCTGGATGAGTGGGCTGTCGTGGCGGCCTTCTTCCTCGACGCTGGCGGGAAGATGAATTCCATTATTGTACGGTGAACGGAGTAGCTAGCAGAAAAGCAGCAAAATCATCCAAACCCTGATGATCCCAGCCATCATTAAGAGTTTTTTTAGGTGAATTTTACTTACTTAAGTTTGACAAAACTCTTCACTGTAAAAAAAAGAGAATGTACAACCTCAATCCACCCTGCTCCGTAAGAAGATAAACTTACTCCACATGACAAGCTTCCCATGAAAGTTCATACTTCTTAAAAAAGGGTTAATTATCTAGGTTAGTGCAAAAAATTATTTAGGGCTTTGACAGAGAACTAGCTACGTTAACTAGTTTAATTAGGTTAATTATCTAGGTAAACTAGGTTAACTAACTAGGTTAAATAGGTAGATTAATTAGGTTTGTTAGATTAACAAGCTATGTTAAGTAGGTTGGCTAGGTTAGAGCAAAATTTTATTTTAGATCACTAGGTCAGAAGGGTTAGAGAAATGGAGTTCCTTTGCAATTTAATTGAGTTATGTCCTAGGTAGAGAAGGGTTAGAGAAAATAATGTGTGTGTGCATGAGAGAGAGGAATAGCTAGATCAACATAATTTGGGTTCTGTCCTAGGCAGAGAAGTGTTTAGTGAGGTCATTTTGCAAAGGTTTTTGACTTTTGAAAAGACCACTATTTTTCAAGGAAAAGAATTTAGGCAAGTTTTATTTTAAAGATGATCCCGTCCTAGACTTTTATTGTTGATTATATCTTTTCATTGAAGTGGACATGTTATATCTTTTCATTGAAGTGGTTCGATTATGCCCAAGTGGCTTTGTTGTTTCCAGGGAATGAAGCCGATTGGCCTATGTTTTGCCGGAATGTTGATTCATTTCCGTTCCGGCAAATTTCAGGTTCTCGATTTGTCCACTTTTTAGCAAAAGTCATGCCGAAATTTTCCGTGAATTTCGGCATGACTTGTGCTACAAACTAGGACATATTGAGTGCCCGAGATTTGCCGCACCGGGAAGGAGTCAACATTACTGCATGTCATCATTCATTTTATCAGGTCTAGAATTAATTACTAGATTTAATCATAGGAAACATGGCTAGCAACGATGAAGGACAGGGTTCTGGTGACTGTGACAATGTCTACCGGGCGGTGGAAGAATTTTTGAGGGACGCCGACAATCAAGAGTTGATGTTGGTGGGTCCAACTGTCACATCGGAGATTGAGACTGACATCGAGACCGGTGCTGAGACTGAGACCGGCGCTGAGATTGAGACCGGCATCAAGTCCGGCGCTGAGACTGAGACCGGTGCCGAGACTAGCGGAGCCAGTATAGAATCGAAAGCAAAGAGGTAACGACTTCCTAACAAGCTCAGGACAACTAGACTGGTGGTCACAGAGGTGGACGGCGGCAATTTTGAGCCAACCGCGCCCGAGGAAGCGCGCGCGTGCTACGACAATCAAGTAGGCTGCATCATATGGACAACCGCCACCATCAATGATGTGAAACTAAAGAAGATAGATAATATGAGGCCCTCCCTCCGAAAGAAGCTGCACCAGATATTCTTGTTCCCAGACCGGAATGAAAAGGATTATAAAGATCTAGATAAGGACCCGGCAATGAAGAAGGTAAACAAACACACCATGACCAAGTTTAGCGATGCGTTGGCCGCCTGGAAAACTAGGGTGAAATATCGGATAGTCATCAAAAAGGAACCCTACTCCGAGATTGTAAAGGATAATCCGACAATCACGGAAGAACACTTTCAAATATTCAAGGCGGCTTGCGAGGCCGAAGATGCCAAAAAAAAGTCAAAGTACATGAAGGGGCTCCAACAGAGGAACATTGGGAGCCACCACCTCGGAAGCCATGGTTACGGTGGGAAGAGGTCCATATGGGACAAGGAGGACGCGGAAGCCGCGAGTCTGGGCATCGCAGACCCCTTGGCGGAGTTCACCGTCCCGCAGGAGCGTGATGTCCTTAGGGCCCGACACCATTGGGACCCAGTGAAGAAGGTTTTCTAGACGAATGGGGTCACGACGGAGTTCATGAGACTGCTGGTAATTTTAGTTTCTAATCAATTCGACTGCATGTTAGTCATATTTGTAAATGATCCTTGTGCATTTTGCAGAGAGAGCAACACATGATTGTGGCCGAAAGTGACTCGCTGTTTGAGGCGTTGGCGAGGCCCAAGTGGGACACTCCATTCAACCGGGTGTTGAACATATTTAAAGGACTCCCGGTGGAGAATCTACCATCGTTGGACGCGTGCACAGTGTCGGAGACGGCGCCACGTGGAAGAAGTACTACCGTGAGACCACGGAGGAGAGAAAGGAAAGACAAAGGTTAACTGAAGAAAAGATCGACAAGAAGGTTGAGATTGCGGTTGAGAAGAAATCATCTGAGACAGTCGCAACAGCGGTAGCTGCCGCAAAACAGGTGGTTGTAGATATGTCTACTACCTTGGTTCCGACCGTTTTCAATTGAACCAGGCAAAATCCAAGAAAAAGTGCAGCGGACATTCCCATTGCTGAGTTCTTGGGGAGCAGCTCGACTAGCGTTGCACCAGCACCTATAGCTGCACTTGCTCTCGCACCGGCTCCTGGACCTGCTCCCGCACCTGCTCTAGCACCGGCTCCGGCACCGGACGTGCTCGGCGGTGCTTCTTCTTTGGCTGAGCTCAATGCCCTCACGGTATCTGTCACACCGACCCTCTTCAATAAATGTATAATCTTCCATTTTCGTTGCCTTTCGGATATCTCATGTCGCAGACTTCTCTTTGCAGGCCGACGAAACCCCGTGCACCTTACACCATTGGCGTCCAGAAGGTGGACGTGGGGAAGGCGACGATAATGAAGCCGAAGGAACCATTGATTCACATCCGGTCGATCCCCCCGGACGTCTTCAAGGTTTCCGTGGCCAGTGTCAAACCAGGCCACGAGAATTTGGCTCCTCTGGTACTAGTGGGGGATGACGACGAGACCCTGGGGCAGCTTCGTGATTGTTGCAATGGGTGGGTCCTGTTGTGGCCAAAGAGTCTGCTTCGTCTGGAGGCGACCGGGTGTTGAGGAACGTCGTAGAAAATAAATTTTTTCCTACGGTTTCACCAAGACCCATCTATGAGTTCATCTAAGCAACGAGTGAAAGGGGAGATGCATCTACATACCACTTTGTAGATCGCGAGCGGAAGCGTTCAAAAGAACGGGGTTGAAGTAGTCGTTCTTGTCGTGATCCTATCACCGGAGATCCTAGCGCCGAACGGACGGCACCTCCGCGTTCAACACACGTACGGTCAGCGTGACGTCTCCTCCGTCTTGATCCAGCAAGGGGGAAGGAGAGGTTGATGATGATCCAGCAGCACGACGGCGTGGTGGTGGATGCAGCAGAACTCCGGCAGGGCTTCGCCAAGCTGCTGCTGGAGGAGGACGAGGTGTAGCAGGGGAGGGAGGCGCCAAGACACAAGGGTGCGGCTGCCCTCCCCCTGCCCTCCTTTATATAGGCCCCCAGGGGGGGCGGCGGCCCTGGGAGATCCAATCTCCCAAGGGGGCGGCGGCCAGGGGGGGTGGAGTGCCCCCCAAGGCAAGTGGGGCGCCCCCCACCTAGGGTTTCCAACCCTAGGCGCAAGGGGGGGGCAGGGGGGTGCACCAGACCACTAAGGGCTGGTTCCCCTCCCACTTCAGCCCATGGGGCCCTACGGGATAGGTGGCCCCACCCGGTGGACCCCCGGGACCCTTCCGGTGGTCCCGGTACAATACCGGGTGACCCCGAAACTTCCCGATGGCCGAAACAGCACTTCCTATATAGTTTTCTTTACCTCCGGACCATTCCGGAACTCCTCGTGACGTCCGGGATCTCATCCGGGACTCCGAACAACATTCGGTTTGCTGCATACTCATATTCATACAACCCTAGCGTCACCGAACCTTAAGTGTGTAGACCCTACGGGTTTGGGAGACATGTAGACATGACCGAGACGGCTCTCCGGTCAATAACCAACAGCGGGATCTGGATACCCATGTTGGCTCCCCGTATACTATTCCCTTTGTCAGACGGTATGTTACTTGCCCGAGACTCGATCGTCGGTATCCCAATAGCTCGTTCAGTCTCGTTACCGGCAAGTCACTTTACTCGTACCATAATGCATGATCCCATGACCAGACACTTGGTCACTTTGAGCTCATTATGATGATGCAGTACCGAGTGGGCCCAGTGATACCTCTCCGTTATACGGAGTGACAAATCCTAGTCTCGATCCGTGTCAACCCAACAGACACTTTCGGAGATACCTGTAGTGCACCTTTATAGTCACCCAGTTACGTTGTGACATTTGGTACACCCAAAGCACTCCTACGGTATCCGGGAGTTACACGATCTCATGGTCTAAGGAAGAGATACTTGACATTGGAAAAGCTCTAGCAAAACTAACTACACAATCTTGTGCTATGCTTAGGATTGGGTCTTGTCCATCACATCATTCTCCTAATGATGTGATCCCGTTATCAACGACATCTAATGTCCATAGTCAGGAAACCATGACTATCTGTTGATCAATGAGCTAGTCAACTAGAGGCTTACTAGGGACATATTATGGTCTATGTATTCACACGTGTATTACGATTTCCGGATAATACAATTATAGCATGAATAAAGACAATTAACATGAACAAGGAAATATAATAATAATCCTTTTATTATTGCCTCTAGGGCATATTTCCAACAGTCTCCCACTTGCACTAGAGTCAATAACCTAGTTACATTGTGATGAATCGAACAACCATAGAGTTCTGGTGTTGATCATGTTTTGCTCGCGAGAGAGGTTTAGTCAACGGATCTGCGACATTCAGATCCGTATGTACTTTGCAAATATCTATGTCTCCATCTTGAACATTTTCACGGATGGAGTTGAAACGACGCTTGATGTGCCTGATCTTCTTGTGAAACCTGGGCTCCTTGGCAAGGGCAATAGCTCCAGTGTTGTCACAGAAGAGTTTGATCGGCCCCGACGCATTGGGTATGACTCCTAGGTCGATGATGAACTCCTTCACCCAAATAGCTTCATGCGCTGCCTCCGAGTCTGCCATGTACTCCGCTTCACATGTAGATCCCGCCACGACGCTCTGCTTGCAGCTGCACCAGCTTACTGCTCCACCATTCAACTTATACACGTATCCGGTTTGTGACTTAGAGTCATCCAGATCTGTGTTGAAGCTAGCGTCGACGTAACCTCCATAAACGAGAAACATGTCCTTTGTCCTTTTCAGGTACTTTAGGATATTTTTGACCGCTGTCCAGTGTTCCTTGCCGGGATTACTTTGGTACCTTCCTACCAAACTTACGGCAAGGTTTACACCAGGTCTGGTACACATCATGGCATACATAATAGATCCTATGGCTGAAGCATAGGGGATGACACTCATCTCTTCTTTATCTTTTGCCGTGGTCGGGCATTGAGCCGAGCTCAATCTCACACCTTGCAGTACATGCAAGAACCCTTTCTTGGACTGATCCATTTTGAACTTCTTCAAAATCTTATCAAGGTATGTGCTTTGTGAAAGACCTATGAGGCGTCTCGATCTATCCCTATAGATCTTGATGCCTAATATGTAAGCAGCTTCTCCAAGGTCCTTCATTGAAAAACACTTATTCAAGTAGGCCTTAATGCTGTCCAAAAGTTCTATATCATTTCCCATCAAAAGTATGTCATCTACATATAATATGAGAAATGCTATAGAGCTCCCACTCACTTTCTTGTAAACGCAGGCTTCTCCATAAGTCTGCATAAACCCAAACGCTTTGATCATCTCATCAAAACGAATGTTCCAACTTCGAGATGCTTGCACCAGCCCATAAATGGATCGCTGGAGCTTGCATACTTTGTTAGCATTCTTAGGATTGACAAAACCCTCCGGCTGCATCATATACAGTTCTTCCTTAAGATGCCCATTAAGGAATGCCGTTTTGACGTCCATCTGCCATATCTCATAATCATAGTATGCGACAATTGCTAACATGATTCGGACGGACTTTAGCTTCGCTACGGGAGAGAAAGTCTCATCGTAGTCAACCCCTTGAACTTGTTGATAACCCTTAGAGACAAGTCGAGCTTTATAGATGGTAATATTACCATCCGCGTCCGTATTCTTCTTAAATATCCATTTGTTTTCTATCGCTCGCCGATCATCGGGCAAGTCAGTCAAAGTCCATACTTTGTTTTCATACATGGATTCTATCTCGGATTGCATGGCTTCAAGCCATTTGTTGGAATCTGGGCCCGCCATCGCTTCTTCATAGTTCGAAGGTTCACCGTTGTCTAACAACATGATTTCTAGGACAGGGTTTCCATACCACTCTGGTGTGGAACGTGTCCTTGTGGACCTACGAGGTTCAGTAGCAACTTGATCCGAAGTACCTTGATCATAATCATTAATTTCCTCTCCAGGTGGTGTAGGCACCACAGGAACATTTTCCTGAGCTGCACTACTTTCCGGTTCAAGAGGTAGTACTTCATCGAGTTCTACTTTCCTCCCACTTACTTCTTTCGAGAGAAACTCTTTTTCCAGAAAGGATCCGTTCTTGGCAACAAAGATATTGCCTTCGGATCTAAGGTAGAAGGTATACCCAATGGTTTCCTTGGGGTATCCTATGAAGACGCATTTTTCCGACTTGGGTTCGAGCTTTTCAGGTTGAAGTTTCTTGACATAAGCATCGCATCCCCGAACTTTTAGAAACGACAGCTTAGGTTTCTTCCCAAACCATAATTCATACGGTGTCGTCTCAACGGATTTTGACGGAGCCCTATTTAAAGTGAATGTAGCTGTCTCTAGAGCGTATCCCCAAAATGATAGCGGTAAATCGGTAAGAGACACCATAGACCGCACCATATCCAATAGAGTGCGATTACGACGTTCGGACACACCATTACGCTGAGGTGTTCCAGGCGGCGTGAGTTGTGAAACGATTCCATGTTTCCTTAAGTGTGTACCAAATTCATGAATTAAGTATTCTCCTCCACGATCTGATCGTAGGAACTTTATCTTTCGGTCACGTTGATTCTCTACCTCATTCTGAAATTCCTTGAACTTTTCAAAGGTCTCAGACTTGTGTTTCATCAAGTAGACATACCCATATCTACTCAAGTCGTCAGTGAGAGTGAGAACATAATGATATCCTCCGCGAGCCTCAACGCTCATTGGACCGCACACATCGGTATGTATGATTTCCAATAAGTTGGTTGCTCGCTCCATTGTTCCGGAGAACGGAGTCTTGGTCATTTTGCCCATGAGGCATGGTTCGCATGTGTCAAATGATTCATAATCGAGAGACTCTAAAAGTCCATCAGCATGGAGCTTCTTCATGCGCTTGACACCAATGTGACCAAGGCGGCAGTGCCACAAGTATGTGGGACTATCGTTATCAACTTTACATCTTTTGGTATTCACGCTATGAATATGTGTAACATTACGTTCGAGATTCATTAAGAATAAACCATTGACCATCGGGGCATGACCATAAAACATATGTCTCATATAAATAGAACAACCATTATTCTCGGATTTAAATGAGTAGCCATCTCGTATTAAACAAGATCCAGATACAATGTTCATGCTCAAACTTGGCACTAAATAACAATTATTGAGGTTCATAACTAATCCCGTGGGTAAATGTAGAGGTAGCGTGCTGACGGCGATCACATTGACCTTGGAACCATTCCCGACGCGCATCGTCACCTCGTCCTTCGCCAGTCTCCACTTATTCCGCAGCTCCTGCTGTGAGTTACAAATATGAGCAATGGCACCGGTATCAAATACCCAGGAGTTACTACGAGTACTGGTAAGGTACACATCAATTACATGTATATCAAATATACCTTTAGTGTTGCCAGCCTTCTTGTCCACTAAGTATTTGGGGTAGTTCCGCTTCCAGTGACCCTTCCCCTTGCAATAAAAGCACTCAGTCTCAGGCTTGGGTCCATTCTTTGACTTCTTCCCGGCAACTGGCTTACAGGGCGTGGCAACATCTTTGCCGTCCTTCTTGAAGTTCTTCTTACCCTTGCCCTTCTTAAACTTAGTGGTCTTATTGACCATCAACACTTGATGTTCTTTCTTGATTTCAACCTCTGCTGACTTCAGCATGGAAAATACTTCAGGAATGGTCTTCACCATCCCCTGCATATTGTAGTTCAACACAAAGCTCTTGTAGCTCGGTGGGAGCGACTGAAGGATTCTGTCAATGACCGCCTCGTCCGGGAGGTTGATCTCCAGCTGGGACAGGCGGTTGTGCAACCCAGACATTTTGAGTATGTGCTCACTGACAGAACTGTTTTCCTCCATCTTACAACTATAGAACTTGTCGGAGACTTCATATCTCTCGACCCGGGCATGAGCTTGAAAAACCATTTTCAGCTCCTCGAACATCTCATATGCTCCGCGAATCTCAAAACGCTTTTGGAGCCCCGGTTCTAAGCTATAAAGCATGCCGCACTGAATGAGGGAGTAATCATCAGCACGTGACTGCCAAACGTTCATAACGTCTTGGTCCTCTGGGATGGGTGCTTCACCTAGCAGTTCATCTAGGACATATGCTTTCTTGGCTGCTATGAAGATGATCCTCAGGTTCCGGACCCAGTTTGAATAGTTGCTGCCATCATGTTTCAGCTTGGTTTTCTCTAGGAACTCGTTGAAGTTCATGTTGACATGAGCGTTGGCCATTTGATCTACAAGACATATTTTGCAAAAGTTTTAGACTAAGTTCATGATAATTAAGTTCATCTAATCAAATAATTGAATGAACTCCCACTCAGATTTGACATCCCTCTAGTCATCTAAGTGTTACACGATCCGAGTCGACTAGGCTGTGTCCAATCATCACGTGAGACGGACTAGTCATCATCGGTGAACATCTCCATGTTGATCGTATCTTCCATACGACTCATGTTCGACCTTTCGGTCTCTTGTGTTCCGAGGCCATGTCTGTACATGCTAGGCTCGTCAAGTTAACCCTAAGTGTTCTGCATGTGTAAATCTGTCTTACACCCATTGTATGTGAACGTAAGGATCTATCACACCCGATCATCACGTGGTGCTTCGAAACGACGAACTTTAGCAACGGTGCACAGTTAGGGGGAACACTTTCTTGAAATTATTATAAGGGATCATCTTATTTAGTACCGCCGTTCTAAGTAAACAAGATGCATAAAACATAATAAACATCACATGCAATTATATAGTAGTGACATGATATGGCCAATATCATATAGCTCCTTCGATCTCCATCTTCGGGGCTCCATGATCATCTTCGTCACCGGCATGACACCATGATCTCCATCATTATGATATCCATCATTATGTCTTCATGAAGTTGTCACGCCAATGACTACTTCTACTTCTATGGCTAACGCGTTTAGCAATAAAGTTAAGTAATTTACATGGCGTTCTTCAATGACACGCAGGCCATACAAAAAATAAAGACAACTCCTATGGCTCCTGCCGGTTGTCATACTCATCAACATGCAAGTCGTGATTCCTATTACAAGAACATGATCTCATACATCACAATATATCATTCATCATTCATCACAACTTCTGGCCATATCACATCACATGACAATTGCTACAAAAACAAGTTAGACGTCCTCTAATTGTTGTTGCATCTTTTACGTGGCTGCAACTGGGTTCTAGCAAGAACGTTTTCTTACCTAAGAATAACCACAACGTGATTTTGTCAACTTCTATTTACCCTTCATAAGGACCCTTTTCGTCGAATCCGCTCCAACTAAAGTAGGAGAGACAGACACCTGCTAGCCACCTTATGCAACTAGTGCATGTCAGTCGGTGGAACCTATCTCACGTAAGCGTACGTGTAAGGTCGGTCCGGGCCGCTTCATCCCACAATACCGCTGAAGCAAGAAAAGACTAGTAGCGGCAAGCAAGTTGACAAGATCTACGCCCACAACAAAATTGTGTTCTACTCGTGCAATAGAGAACTATGCATAGACCTAGCTCATGATGCCACTATTGGGGAACATTGCAGAAAATAAAACTTTTCCTACGGTTTCACCAAGATCCATCTATGAGTTCATCTAAGCAACGAGTGAAAGGGGAGATGCATCTACATACCACTTTGTAGATCGCGAGCGGAAGCGTTCAAAAGAACGGGGTTGAAGTAGTCATTCTCGTCGTGATCCTATCACCGAAGATCCTAGCGCCGAACGGACGACACCTCCGTGTTCAACACACGTACGGTCAGCGTGACGTCTCCTCCGTCTTGATCCAGCAAGGGGGAAGGAGAGGTTGATGATGATCCAGCAGCACGACGGCGTGGTGGTGGATGCAGCAGAACTCCGGCAGGGCTTCGCCAAGCTGCTGCTGGAGGAGGACGAGGTGTAGCAGGGGAGGGAGGCGCCAAGACACAAGGGTGCGGCTGACCTCCCCGCTGCCCTCCTTTATATAGGCCCCCAGGGGGGGCGCCGGCCCTGGGAGATCCAATCTCCCAAGGGGGCGGCGGCCAGGGGGGTGGAGTGCCCCCCAAGGCAAGTGGGGCGCCCCCCACCTAGGGTTTCCAACCGTAGGCGCAAGGGGGGGGGCGCACCAGCCCACTAAGGGCTGGTTCCCCTCCCACTTCAGCCCACGGGGCCCTCCGGGATAGGTGGCCCCACCAGGTGGACCCCCGGGACCCTTCCGGTGGCCCCGGTACAATACCGGGTGACCCCGAAACTTTCCCGATGGCCGAAACAGCACTTCCTATATAGTTTTCTTTACCTCCGGACCATTCCGGAACTCCTCGTGACATCCGGGATCTCATCCGAGACTCCGAACAACATTCGGTTTGCTGCATACTCATATTCATACAACCCTAGCGTCATCGAACCTTAAGTGTGTAGACCCTACGGGTTCGGGAGACATGTAGACATGACCGAGACGGCTCTCCGGTCAATAACCAACAGCGGGATCTGGATACCCATGTTGGCTCCCACATACTCCTCGATGATCTCATCAGATGAACCACGATGTCGAGGATTCAAACAACCCCGTATACTATTCCCTTTGTCAGACGGTATGTTACTTGCCCGAGACTCGATCGTCGGTATCCCATTACCTCGTTCAGTCTCGTTACCGGCAAGTCACTTTACTCGTACCGTAATGCATGATCCCGTGACCAGACACTTGGTCACTTTGAGCTCATTATGATGATCCACTACCGAGTGGGCCCAATGATACCTCTCCGTTATACGGAGTGACAAATCCCAGTCTTGATCCGTGTCAACCCAACAGACACTTTCGGACATACCTGTAGTGCACCTTTATAGTCACCCATTTACGTTGTGACGTTTGGTACACCAAAGCACTCCTACGGTATCCGGGAGTTACACGATCTCATGGTCTAAGGAAGAGATACTTGACATTGGAAAAGCTCTAGCAAAACGAACTACACGATCTTGTGCTATGCTTAGGATTGGGTCTTGTCCATCACATCATTCTCCTAATGATGTGATCCCATTATCAATGACATCTAATGTCCATAGTCAGGAAACCATGACTATCTGTTGATCAACGAGCTAGTCAACTAGAGGCTTACTAGGGACATATTATGGTCTATGTATTCACACGTGTATTATGATTTCCAGATAATACAATTATAGCATGAATAAAGAGAATTAACATGAACAAGGAAATATAATAATAATCCTTTTATTATTGCCTCTAGGGCATATTTCCAACACTGGGAGCACACCCACGAGCACGCAGTTAGGTATGAACATCAACACCTCACCTACTCAATTAGCATCGGCTGTCGTGCTGGGTGATAGCGGAGGGGGTGAGGAAGAGGCTCGATTAGTCGTTGGTGACGTCGCCATAGATGAGGATGAGGATGACGATGACACTCAACAATATGTCAATATTGGCGCCTACTTAGGGTTTGAGCGTCATGAGTCGGTGCTTGAATTGTCGCCTCCGGAGTCTGAACGTATTATGGACAACCTTCCGGTACCAAAGAAGTCTAGGAAGAGACCGAGGAAAGGTAAAACACCTGATTGTATGATCCAGCCGCCTCAGCAGCCTCGGGTTCAAGACCATATAGATATCCCCGGTGCGGCAAAATGGCATTATCGCCGGTGAACCAATCCTACCTGAAGCAGCGACAGGGGCCAGATTCAGCGATGTAAGGAGACTTCATGACGATGTGCTGCGGAGAGAGAAAGGCCTCATCGCCTCGAAAAATCCAGGATACCAACTCTACGTGGTTAACGTGCTGCGGCAATTGTCGTACGTCGACACATTCCCCGGGGACAAGTTCTTCCTTCGATTTGATTACATCTTCGACATGTATCACTGGAAGAAGCTGGATTTTACGTTTGTCCGCCTTTATGCCTTGCACATGAACTACCTCATCGGGGTTGAGCAGATACGTTTTATCTGTGTCGCTGACCCGTACTTCATGCACGAGAGCTTCTTGGCAGTCTACGCAAAGCACCAAGAATTCGCGAGGGAGTACCTCGTCAATAAGGACAAGGAGGCGATTCTCGTGCCTTATCATCCCCTGTAAGTCATCCGCGCGAATATCCTTCTTTCGATTTTAATCATTCATTTGCACGGTGGAGGCTAATTAATTTAAGGTGTACTTATTTTGCGCAGCGGTGGACGCGCCTTCCTCATCATCCTCTACCCCCGATACTCCCATGCTCTTTACTTGGACTCTTCGAAGAACATTACCAAAAAGGATTACACCCACATCAAGTCTATTCTTGACAGTGCTATCTTTTACTACGACAAAAGGGGTGGAGAGGTCAACGACAAGAAGACAAGGCACGTCGGGCCCGCCTTCAGCCATAAGACCGACTTCTGCCGCATCCAGCAACCGAGTGATTCTCGTAATGATGGATTCTATGTCCTACACCACATGCTGGAGTACAGATGGGATCACCAGAAACTTTGCATGTCACCTAAATCCGGCGATGCCCATATTCTGCAATGGTAAAAGCACATAGGAGATATCAAGGATCATCGACTTCGAGCTGAGTTCTATCACATCCAGCGCAAACTTGCCCAAATCATCATGAAGGAGGTCCTCGAAAAAACAGGGATGTTCTACGAAGAAGGAGAAATGTCGCGGGAAGACGTCCGAACATGCGTAGTCTCTCAGCGTCTCGACATGAAGCCTTTCACTATGCTCATGGACTTTTCCCTAACATGGATGGATGGCATGACATGTTGGAGTGATTGTCGATATATGACAATGTGTGTCTGTTTAGTCCATACTTTTTGTATGACAAAACTTTGAGTTATGCACGGCAAAACTTTATTTGTGATGTAATTAAACCGTCCTCCTCCTCGACAAGCGAAGATCACTCTAGTTAGGGCATTTTGGGTATGATGAACTTTGTTATTTATGCTTATGATATGTTGCTTCTATTTTTGCCAAGTCTGTCTCTTTCTGTTGCTCAACTATATATGTTGCATATCATCGACTCATGTGATGATGCAGGTGCATAGATCATTGATGGCGAAAAAGTGGTACGCCAGGAGTATACGACGAGTGGCCGGAGTGTCAGGCCTAGGTGTACCGGTTTTTGGTTTCCGAGCGACAGCCAGTAGTTAGTTTAGGTTCACGCTAATGCGAGAGAGGGATACGAACTCATGTACTTCATAGTTCCGCTGTCACTCATAGTGTAGCTCTTCTCGTGTATATCATTGTTTAGATGGATGACGAAATAGTTGCAAGTAATCGACACTTGTGTCACTATTTTCGAGATGATGACAAGAGACCACTTTGTGTTGGATGATGATGACATGATTTGATGAGACTATTTTTATGTATATGCTATGATTACATTTGTATGTGTATGATATGCTAAAGATTATTGTATAAAGCCTATTCAAATACAAAACAAATATGCATAAAAAATAGAAACTAATAAAACTAGCAGTAGCGAGGGGAACAAAGTTAGCAGTAGCACTCCCTTACCAGTAGCGCTTACATCTAACAAGCACTGCAGATATTAGCAACAATGCTCTTAGCTAAAGCATGCTACTGCTAGCCATGTATAGTAGTAGCGTGGGACGATAGGCGCTACTGCTACACGTTAGCTGTAGCGCCTTATCAGTAGCGTGACCTCCCGCGCTACTGATAGGAAAAATACCCGCGCTACTGCTAGGGTTTTCCCTAGTAATGCATGGAGGGTCCCATGCACAATATACACAATTCCGCTGAAAGTATTACATGCCCAGTATTTATCTCTCCCTAGATCTGGACCTGTAGGCACTGGGTCTGCCCGTAAGTAGGTGTCTCCATGTGCCGGACGTCCTCACTTGTAAAAATACATCACAATAACACTACCTACATTAAGAACAGACGAAGTTCTGAAATATGGTGACGTGGTGTTTTCATAAACGTCACAACAATTATTTGCCCGCAAACTAGCATGATTCGAATTATTTACCACACAAGTGATATTTTACTTATCACTAGAAGAACACCCATGTGTTACAACGGGGTCACATTAACTTTAAGAGTCCAATATTACGACATTGGCGACCCTTTTTACCATCAAATCCTCACACACACACTCTCCTCCCTCCCTCTTCATCACTCTCTCTCCCTCTCTCTCTAACACACACACACATAGCCTATTTTCCCCGCCAATAAGACTTACTCAATTGGCACGGGCTTTTTAAAAACTTACTTATTGCGTATATAAACATAATGCATGTCAAATTTCAGATGTGTAGAAAAATTGAATTCCACTTTAATTGAAATGTACTTAGATAAAAAAATTGTAATTCAATGACCTATACTGACTCATCTGATGCACAAAATAAAAGAAGGTGGTTTAAGAACATACAACAGTTTTGCACTGCATCACAAACGATAGATAACACCTGAAAGTATTTTTATACAAGTGCTATCTACTCCCTCCATTCCTAAATATAAGTCTTTTTCGAGATTCTAACGCGCACTACATACAGAGCAAACACCCTGAGCCTGCGAATAAGCCATATACCCTAAGCCTCCGAAGAAGCCTCTCGGGTCCTCAATGACCGAGAACTTCTTGTGGCTCTGCACCAGAAACTGGATAAGCATCATTTCTGGCTCAAGCGTCAGATGCAAAGTCTCTTGGTGGATGTAAATCACATTCGCAATCTTTCCACCAAGAATGCATTTGTCACTCACGAAACTTGTCGGCGATCATGGAAGAGTTTGACCCTGCTCAATGCTGAAGCAGATCTTCAAGACGATGGCTTCACTGAACGATTCAAGTTTGACTCCACTCCTCCAAGGAATGCTGTCCTACGACGAACTCCATCCCTTGAAGACTCTGACTATTCTTCCTCCGCGGAAACCGTGAATGCCAATGTGATCGATGATGAAGACGATGCTACTTCACCACCCCCTACTTCTGCACGCATCGACACTGCACCAAGTTCGTCTGCACCGCCAAACAACAATGACAACCCTGCTGCTTTACCTACTCCTCATGAGGACGAGTAGATGCTCTATGTCTTCAAACCTTTTTGGTCATTACTGACAAAAGGGGGAGAAGCATATGAGTTGATAGTCTTCAAGCAGGTTCATATGGGCGGTTGCTTTATATTTTGCCTCGTGTTTACAACTCTTGCTTTTGAAACTTTTGGTTCTTTGAGTTGTAACACTTAAACTCGATGGTCGTCTGCTCCTTATTTGCTTTACTGTGATGCGATGATAACTTCCGCACTTAGATCATTCTGCAGACGTCCATTTTTCATTATGCATGTCATTCTAGTTGCTATATCATTTCATGCATGATGAATTATCTTCATAGGTTGAATAGGATCTCCACAAGTACAACCTGCCATGTGCATTTGCATTCCAAAAGCAAATCATTTATATGCACATCTTCAGGGGGAGCCCTTGCCACTTATGAAGACAATACCCTATCCTTTACAATTTCACATACTTCTTTCCCGTTGAAAACTTCAACTAGTTTGTCATCAATCACCAAAAAGGGGGAGATTGTAAGTGCATCTAGTGCCACCCCTAGTTGGTTTTGGAGTATTGACGACAAAGTTGGTTGAGGGACTAATGCATTTGTGAGAATTGCAGGATAACGCAGGTAGTGTCCCTCATTGATTCGATTTACCTACCGGAGATGACCCCTAAAAATGTATGAAGACATTGAAGACAATGGTGGTATGTGAAGATATTCACATTGAAGACTATGACGAGAGAAGACATAGAGCAAAGACTATGGAGCACGAAGACTGTGTTGTTTCGTTGTTTCCTTTTCTTCGTTGTTGAGTCATAGGAACCACCGTACTGTTAAGTGGGGTCCAAGTGAACTAAGTCAGAGTGACTGAAGTGATGCTCAACCCAAATCCTATGTCTTCGAGCGAAGACAATGAGAGCAAATCTTATCCAGAGCTAGATGAGTCAACTTTGCTTGTAGCCCAAGTAAAGGTGCCGTGTGTGTTTGAAATCTGACTGTTGGAACACGTGTCTGTTCCTTAGTGACCCAGGGTCATTTCGGACATATCAGGTCGGGTTGCCTTGTGGCTATAAATAGCCCACCCCCTACACCATAAATTGGTGGATGCTCAGAGTTAGTTTACGGCTTTTGTCGTTTTGAGAGCAACCCACCTCGAAGCCTTTGAGAGAGAAATCCTTGCGAGGACAAAGCCCAAACACCCAGAGCCAAAGAGTGTTAGGCATCACTGAAGTCTTTCTGTCTGTGTGACCTGAAGACTTATTACACTTGAGGACTGTGTATCCTCCAGCCGGTTAGGTGTCGCGTTCTGAGCATCCAAGAGTCATTGTGGATTGCCGGTGAACGAAGTTTGTGAAGGTTCGGAAGTCTACCTTGAAGACTTACCAGAGTGATTGGGCGAGGACTAGGTGTCCTTAGCTCAAGGGGAATAAGGTGAAGACGCGGTCTTCTGAGTTGAATCTCAGCCTCCCTAACCAGACGTACAGTTGTCACAGCAATTGGAACTGGTCCAACAAATCCTGTGTCTTCAACAAGTGACTGGTTCTATCTCTTCCTTCCTTTACTTAAGTTTGTCTTCGTGAAGTCATTGCCTATCTGTGTATCTGTTTGACTTCATTTCTTGACTACTACTATTGATTGGCTTCATACTATCTTCCATCCCGATCCTTACTACTTAGCTGCTATTAGTCCTGTACTTTCACATCACTGCATACTTGACTATGGTTTGCTTATGGTAGTTTATCTTCCGCTGCATATCAACTTGGTCATTTCTATTGTTTGTCTTTGAAACTTACAAGTTTTGAAGACTTTCATAAAAATCGCCTATTCACCCCCCCTCTAGTCGATACTAGCACTTTCAATTGGTATTAGAGCAAGGTACTCCCTTGTTCTGTGTGATTCGGTTTAACCACCTGGAGTTTAGCTATGTCGACTACAGGGATAATCAAAGTCTCCGCTGCTTGTCCCGTGTTCGATGGAACTGAATATCCCTACTGGAAGAATAAGATGCACATGCATCTTGAAGCCATTGATGTCGACCTCTGGTATGTCGTCAAGAATGGCATTCCCAAAACTGGTGAAGGTGTCACCCCTACTGATGTCAAGAAGTTCATTCAACTGGACTCCACTGCAAAGAACATCATCTGTGGTCATCTGACCAAAGGACAGTATGGCCGTGTGAGTGCTCTAGAAACGTCAAAGCTAGTCTGGGACTGGCTGTCCAAAGTCAACGAAGGCGTCTCTACACAAAGAGACCAGAGGATCAGTGTTCTTTGCAATCTCTTCAACCGCTTCAAGAGAAACGACAATGAAAATGTCCAGCTCACGTTTGATCGCCTCACCGACATCATAAATGAGCTTCAGGCTCTTGGCGCCACTGAGATCACCAAGCATGAAATCTTCAAGACACTACTGAGATCACTTGACAGCTCCTTTGACACCCTTGCCCTCATGATACAAGAACGTCCTGACTTCAAGACACTCGATCCGTCTGATATACTTGAGAGGCTCAACACACATGAGTTCCAGCTTTCTGAGAAAAGAGATATATATGGTCCCAACTATGGCGGAACTCGCGCTTTGAAGGCAAAAGTTGTTTTCTCATTTGAAGAAGAATCTGACTGCGGTTCTGATGATCCTGAAGACATTGGAAAGGAACTTGCCATGCTTGTGAAGAAGTTTCAGAGGTTCACCAAGAAGAAGGGCTTCAGAAAGTCTTCACGATCCAGCTCAAGGAATAATGAAGCTTCCACCCATGACTACAAGAAGAGAACCTGCCACAAGTGCAAGAAACCTGGTCACTACATATCTGAGTGTCCACAGTGGGACAATGAGAAGAAGAAGAAGAAGAGCAAGGAATATGATTCTGATGACAAGAAGAAGAAGAAATCCTCAAAATCTTCTTCGAAGTCTTCTTCCTAGTCTTCATCACATAAGAAGAGCTCATCCGGCAAGGCTCGTGCTTTTGTTGGAAAGGAAATGGATTCAGAGGAGGAGTCTGCTTCTGAGGAGGTGGAGGTGGAGTCTGGAGAAGAGTCTGACCCTGGCGTTGCAAGTCTGGCTCTTGCCACAACCTATGTTGCCAAGTCCATCTTCAACACTGAAGACAATGACTTCCACACCAACGCTGAAGCTGATGACATGGATGATCCTGCTCCCACCTACTGCTTCATGGCACGTGGTGCCAAGGTAAAATCACGCGATGCTTACTTTCAAACATCAAGTGAAGATGACTCTGATTGTGAATCCAAACCCAGCTACAAAACACTTGCTAAAATTGCTACTGAACAACAAAGGGCTATGGAACATACTCAAAAACTGTGAGACAAAAGCGATGACCTGTTGGACGCGGAGATGACACGTTCACAGTCCTTAGTAGAAGACATAAAAAATCTTCATGCTAAGTACCAAGAACTTGAAAGTCTTCATGAGACGCTCTCAACCACATATGAAAAGCTCTCCTATGATTATCTTCAAAGGAAGCAAGAGCTTGAGAACTTGAAAGCGACTCATGAAGATCTTCAAAAAGAGAATGAGTCATTTCGCGCTCAACAAATCAGTTCCGCTCAGGATGGATTTGAACCACCATGCTTAAAATGCATTGAGCATGATAACGCTACCTCTGTTGCTGAATGTTCCAATGCCGCTGCTGTTGCATTGTATTCAACTACTGATGTGGAAACTAACCCCTCTATGGAGGATACCACTGCTATTGCTGATGAAAATGCTAGGTTGAAGACATTGCTTGAAACAGGGATGTATAAAAGTCTGAAAGGACATCAGACACTTTGTGATGTCCTCAAAAAGCAGATTCTCAACCAAAACCCTAGAAAAGAGGGTGTTGGGTTCGAGAGGAAAATGAATGCTGATGGTTCCTACTGGAAGCCTGAGCAGTATCCCAAAACCACATGGGTTGCTGCAAAGGAACCTTCAGTGGATCCATCCACTTTATCTGGCTTTACCTGTGCTAATCCTATTATCATTGATGAATCCTTTGATGCAAACTATAAACTGTTCAAAAATCAGAATGGTGAAGTGTTTGCCAGGTATATTGGTACTAACTGCAGGAATGGACCACCTATGAAGAAGATCTGGGTTCCCAAAAACTGTCTTGAGAATCTTCAAGTGAATGTCATCATGACACCACCAGGGAAGAAGACAAACCCCAGACCAAAGGCATCATATGGTCCAACGGCTTCATACGAATACATGACTCACTTGAGTCACCCTAACGCCAATGTTTTGCAGGGAAATCGTGCTCAAACTTATGAATATGAACGTGTGTCCTCAAACCGCCATGTTCATAGGACTAAGAACTTTTCTGCTTATTCATATGAGTATCATTCATATCCTGCAAGGCTATTTGCTAGGGCTTCAAAGCTGAAATTCTCAGATGCTGCACTTAGACTCATTGCTTCTAAGCCACCCCTAAAGATGTGGGTGGTGAAGAAGAATTAACTCTCTTTTGCAGAATATGGTCTCCAGCCAGTAATCAAAGGCGTCCGATATTATTGCTGGGGACCTAAAACACAAAGGGACGCATGATAAAATGACTTACTATGTATTCCACATATGAATCGCTTACCTATCATACTGTGTGTTCTAATCTTGATATAAGCTGTGATAATCCTAGTGTGTGTCAAATGCTTATGCTTCACAACATACGTTGTGAATCCTATCCTCCTAACTGCACTGTAGGGTATGACACCTCATGCTTCAGAATGGATTATCGATAGTGGATGCACTAATCATATGACTGGTGATCGAAGTCTTCTCATGGACTCAACCTTACGTCCATCCAACAAGAGTCAAATCACATTTGCTGACACTGGTAAAAGCAAGGTATTGGGTCTAGGTAGAGCTGCAATCTCGAAGGATCAACACATGGATAAAGTGATGCTTGTTGAATCCCTTGGGTTCAACTTAATGTCTGTCTTAATGGTTTGTGACTTGAACATGATTGTGCTATTTGGAAAATATCGTTGCCTTGTATTAATGGAATCTGACAAGTCTCTAGTCTTTGAAGGGTATAGGAAAGATGATCTATACATGGTAGATTTCTCAGCAGGTCCACAGCTTGCCGTATGTCTTCTTGCAAAAGCTTCAGAATGCTGGCTCTGGCATTGAAGGCTGGGGCATGCTGGCATGAGGAACTTACACACACTCGTCAAGAAGAAACATGTCATTGGCATCGAAGGTGTCAAGTTCAAGAAAGATCATTTGTGTGGTGCCTGTGAAGCTGGGAAGATGACTAGGGCGAAGCACCCCTCGAAGACAATCATGACGACATCTCAACCCTTCGAGCTGTTGCACATGGACTTATTTGGCCCTACTCACTACTCTACCCTCACAACAACAGCGTGTCTCTATGGCTTCGTCATTGTTGATGACTACTCAAGATACACATGGGTGCACATAATTCTCTACAAGACTGAAGTACAAGATGTCTTCAGACAATTCGCCAATCGAGCAATGAAAAATTATGGCATGAAGATCAAGCATATCAGAAGTGATAACGGCACTGAATTCAAGAACACCGGGCTTGATCTCTATCTGGATACAATGGGAATCACTCATGAGTTTTCTGCTCCATACACACCTCAGCCAAATGGCATTATAGAGCGCAAGAACAGAACCCTCATTGAGATGGCTCGAACAATGCTCGATGAGTACAAAACACCAAGAAAGTTCTGGCCTGAAGCTATTGATACAGCATGTCACATCATCAACCGTGTGTACATCCACAAGCTTCTGGGCAAAACATCCTATGAGCTCCCTACTGGCAAGAAGCCAAATGTCAGCTACTTCAGGGTCTTTGGTGCTAGGTGCTGGATCAAGGATCCCCATCACAAGTCAAAATTTGAACCCAAAGCTCACGAAGGCTTCATGCTTGGCTATGGAAAGGACTCGCACTCCTACAGAGTCTTCAACCTCTATCTCCACAAGATCGTCGAAACTGTGGATGTGAGATTTGATGAAGCCAATGGTTCACAAAGAGAACTCCTGCCAAGTACACTTGATGAAGCTCCTCCAAGCGAATCAATCAAACTGATGGGAACTGGTGAAATCATGCCCTCTGAAGCACAGCCTGAAGAGGAACTTATCATTTCTGCACCTAACCAACCTGAAGACAATTCTCAGACCGAAGATAATCCTCCCAATGATGACAATGATCAGCAAGAGCAAAGTCTTCGTCCAGTTCATCCTCGTGTTGCAAATGAAGTACAAATTGAGAAGATAATTGATAGCATCAATGCACCTGGTCCACTTACTCGCTCAAGAGCAACACAGTTAGCAAACTTCTGTGGGCATTTTTCATTTGTGTCAATATCAGAACCCAACAAAGTTGTTGAAGCCTTTATGGAACCTGAATGGATTCAAGCCATGCAAGAAGAACTTCAATAGTTCAAGCTGAATAATGTTTGGAAACTTGTCAAGCGCCCTGACCCTCGCAAGCATAACATGATTGGAACAAAATGGATATATCGAAACAAGCAAGATGAGCATGGTCAAGTTGTCAGAAACAAAGCACGTCTTGTGGCTCAAGGATATACTCAAGTTGAAGGAATTGACTTCGATGAAACATTTGCTCCTGTAGCAAGGCTTGAAGCTATTCGCATACTGCTAGCCTATGCTAACCATCACAACATCTTTCTATATCAAATGGATGTGAAGAGTGCATTTCTCAATGGCAAGATTGAAGAAGAAGTATATGTCGCTCAACCACCTGGCTTTGAAGATCCAAAACATCCTGATATGGTGTACAAGCTAAACAAAGCACTGTATGGCCTCAAACAAGCTCCTCGCGCATGGTATGATACGATCAAAGACTTCCTGAAGAGCAAAGGCTTCAAACCTGGATCCCTCGATCCCACACTCTTCACGAAGACATATGATGGTGAACTGTTTGTGTGCCAAATATATGTGGATGACATAATCTTCGGCTCCACCAACCAGAAGTATAGTGATGAGTTTGGATACATGATGCAAGAGCAATATCAGATGTCCATGATGGGTGAGCTGAAGTTCTTCCTTGGTCTTCAAATTCGTCAGCAAAGAAATGGCATCTTCATATCTCAAGAAAAATATCTCAAAGACTGCCTGAAGAAGTTCGGAATGGAAGAATGCAAAGGTTACACGACGCCAATGCCAGCCAAACACCATCTTGGTCCCGACGACAATGGTAAAGAGTTCGATCAAAAGGTATACCGCTCCATGATTGGTTCTTTACTTTACCTATGTGCATCTAGGCCAGATATTATGCTTAGTGTTTGCATGTGTGCTCGATTCCAAGCGACACCAAAGGAATCGCATCACTTAGCTGTGAAGCGAATTCTTAGATATTTGGATTACACCCCAACACTCGGATTATGGTATCCAAAGGGCTCAAAATTTGATCTGGTTGGATTCTTTGATGCTGATTATGCTGGTGACAGGGTGGATCGCAAGTCTACATCAGGAACATGTCACTTTCTGGGACGATCACTTGTCTATTGGTCTTCAAAGAAGCAAAACTGTGTATCACTCTCAACTGCTGAATCTGAATACATTGCTGCTGGATCTTGTTGTGCTCAGCTTCTCTGGATGAAGCAAACTCTCAAGGACTATGGCATCAATATGAAACAAGTACCTCTCTTCTGCGACAACGAAAGTGCCATCAAGATAGCCAACAATCCAGTCCAGCACTCGAAGACAAAGCACATTGAAATTCGTCATCACTTTCTCAGAGATCATGTCATGAAGAAAGATATTGACATCATTCACGTCAACACTGAAGAGCAACTGGCAGATATCTTCACAAAGCTCCTGGATGAGAAAAGGTTTTGCAAGTTACGATGTGAGCTAAATATCTTGGAATCCTCAAATGTCCTGTGATCAGGCACACATCCTAACACTTATGCATGTTGATGACTTAGATGTGCAACACACGAAGTAAAGTATATCTTCAATCAATGAAGACTTACATTCTGAGTGTGAATACATTAACATGGAATTTGACTTCAGAGCGCCACGATAATTGTGCGCCGTGTCTGGGTCTAATACTTCCTATACGGTGGGTAACGCCACCACCAAAATTTCTCTGTTTGAAGTGTTTCACTCATGGCGTTATTTTTGCAATGACTTCACACTTGGTTTGTCTTCAGTTTCAATTTATCTTCATGATTTTCTTCATTATGATGATTTGATTGCTTTCTGATATATATATATATATACTAGTGTTCTGTCCTCTACAGCATTCACTTATAACTATGTCTTCAAGTTGAATCTTTTGAACTAAGTGAATGTGATCGGACCCTAACCTCTCTATGCTTTCAATCTCAAACTCTATCTGTCCAAATCATATGCATTCTATTGAAACTATCAAATTTCTTCTCCGCATCCTAGTCAGCAGAAGGCACAGAGACAAGCATCAAGTCCTTTTAAATGATTCATCTTTATTATTGAAATCCGGAGAAGTCAGAACAACCATCCGACAAACTTGGCGGGCGTGGGAACGTGGGAAAACTCTAAGTAGGTTGCATGCTTGCCACGTGTCCCACGGATGTGAACAGGCAGGGGCACCTGCGTAATTGCGCTGTGCCGCACACTTCCTTATAAATACATGCCCCCTGCGGAAAAGAAAACCTTCTTCCACCTCTCCACCTCGTCAAAACCCTAGCGCCACCGCTAGCTCTCGACGACGCCGTCGACGAAGCGCTTAGCTGCCGCGAACTATCCGACGCCGTCCTCACGCCGGCCGCGGACATCATCCTCTCCGCCATCACCGTAGGTGTCCTCCGTCGCCGAGTTAGGGCACGGTGGATTGAACTGCTCGGTCTCCAATTCATCCCATCTAGCAGTTCTTTGTGTGGTAAATATAACTCTATTTTTACCATCTTTTTGATCCGCAATGATTCATCCTATTTACCAAAAGTGGTTTATGTCTACACAAAGTTAGATCTATTCTGTCTGCATCTCATACTGCATAGTATATTCACTTAAGCTTCAAATCTAGTTAGATTCCTCACTTGTACTTATTTACGGATTCATACAAATCTGGAACCAACTCTCAACATATAAGTGAATGTCTTCGCAACATGAGGTCAATGTCTTCAAACTGATTTATCTTCAAAATCTTCTGAGAATGCATATGACCTCTTCCCCTTCCCTCGCATCTCTAATGCTGTCACAAGTACATGTCCGTGGGAGAATCCCTTGGTTCTCATAGTCTGCATTCATTTGCAGAATACTTACAACATCACATTAACTCTCCTGAAGCTAGTTCCTATTTGACCAGCAAGCGAAAGCCTTTGAACATATTGAAGCCATTCAGTTTGAATTTCATGGCTACAGAGAAATCAGTAAGGAAGGGTGGCAGACAACGTCGAGGAGGAACATCAAAAGATTTGCCTGATGACCTCGCAGAACTTTACAAGACAGATCCTGAAGAGATTTATCATTAGCGCAAGACACGGATCCAATGGATTCGACGATATTGGGCTGAACAATGGTTCAAATACAAGTTCGTGACCCAGGAATATGCTGAGAAGAATGCTATGAAGAGTCCTTGGGGTGATATTCTCTATCGAGGCCTTCAACCCAAGAATAGAGCTGAAGCTATTGCGCAGGGTTTCTATCCCTGCATGGTCCGTGGACCTCAGCCTGCAAATGCCGACCCAACATCATTGCTCTGGTGTCGTGACGACAATCTCTTCAAGCGCAACTTTCAGCACGCAAAGGCATCGGCCAAAGAAAACAAGAAGTCATTGGGATTAGACTTCAACCCTGGTCCCTCTGCTCCCCGTGCCGACGGCTCACGTGATGCGGAACCAAATGTCATCGGCCCCTTCTCCAACCTTGATGGCCTCATCACTTACATCTTGGTCCAAGGTGCCAAAGTGGATCATTCTGATAATGATGCTGACACTGATGAAGCCCCAGCTCCTCCTCCAAAACCGCAGAAGCCAAAGAAGCTTAAGGCTTCAGGATCAGCTGCTCCTCCAAAAGCTTCTCAGGTGAAGCCACTGGCCACTGCACCTCCTGAAGACAGTGTGCAGTCTGAAGATTTATCACGAATCTCCAAGAAGACGGAGAAGAAAAAGAAAATCATCAAGAGTACTGATCAGACATTGACTCCTGCTGCCATTCTGCATGAAGAGCACATTGATCTGTCCAGCGATGAAGATCTTCCAGATGATGCCCTTGAGCAACTGATCAAGAGCAAGGAAGAAGCAGAGATCTTCAACAATTTGCCTCTCTTTGATGTGGCAATCATCCATAACTTCATTGATGAGTGGTTTGACACCCCAAATCTTAGCTTTGATGACTTGCAACTTCCAATTGGCCTCATCGTATCCTTCAATGGCGCCATTGCTTCTGATCTAGCTCTCGCTCAGCGCATCGTTGAGCTGAAAAACAAAATTGATTATGAGAAGGCTCAGTTCAAGAAGCATGTGGCGAAGCTCAGCGTGCAAGATGTTAGAAACTTCAAGGCCATGCTGCATGAGCTCAAAGAAGCCTTTCATAAGAAGCGTGAAGAATCTCAAGGCTCTCGTGAGCGTATGAAGAGTCTGGCTGACAAGTGTGTGCTTGCCTACAATGAGGCTAAGAAGCGCAAGTCTCTTGGCCGTCCTGGCATTGACCCCAGGATGGCTGCAAAGAAGAAGAAGCTCTCTACTGCCGAACCTGCACCTTCAAGTCAAGAAGCACCTCGCATTATCTTCCCAAGTAGCATGACTGGCTCGAAACCAAAGGCCATGTCAACCGCTTCAGAACTGAAGAAGACGAGGGCTGCAGAGGCTGAAGCCAGAAAAAGGAAAACCTCAGAAGCCTCTAATGCTGCTCCCTCCAAGAAGAAGCGCAAGACCAAGAAAAGTCGGGCTGCTCCCACAGAGCCCCTTGTTGTTGAACCCATCTCAGTGGTTCGTCCTGCATCTGCAACCCAAGAACTACGAATGACTGTTCATGAGGCTGCTTCCACAGAGGCTCCTAAAGCTGACGAGATTCCAGCAGTTGATCCCATCACTGCTGAAGACATTGGTCACCATGATAATGCTGAAGATGATGAAGTTCTTCCTCAAATTGAATACAATGTGGTATCATTGCCTGTTCTCACGAACAGCGAAATCATCAGCATTGGTCGTCCTCTAACGCCAATTGCTCAGGATGCATCATGGGCCGATCGCCCGCAACAACAAGACTCCCCCAGTACTCCCCAACAACAACAAGCCACACCATCTGTGCAAGTTGAAGAGGATGAGGACCTGCCTACTCCATCTCCCAAGTCGTCGCCTGTCCTACAAAGGCTTCGCAAAGGACCAAGGCCTCAAGTCCCTCTTCCGAGCGTTCCAGAAGGAGAAGTGCATCATCAACCTGTTGCAGGTCAAGTGTTTCCTGAAGCCACTCCAACTGAGAATGTCTCCGTGTCTGAAGCCCAAGCTGCTGAAGACAATCCGGCTGCATCAGCCGATGAAAGACAAGAAGACGTACTTGTCCCTACTCCCCCAGTTATTGAAGAAGCTGTTCATGAAGTGAACATGTCTGTGCCTGACCCTCCAGCTCATCGAGTGGAGGTTGAAAACCTTGAGGCTGCCACCACCAACACCAATGAAGCCATGAAGCTAATGTGGAGCTTGAACCAACTAGTGTGCCTGAAGCCAATGAGGCAACTACTCCTGAAGCACCTGTTGTGCAGCCTGAAGCCTCAGCTGCTGCCACTGCTCCTGTTCCGCCACCAAGGCCCTATACAATTGAGCAAGCATACAACCATGGCGTGCTAATCACAGTAAGATGGCCCGTTCTGGTCCCTCCGCCTAATGTCTCTGGTCCTCAGTTTGACTATCACATTGAGCATAGGCCTCAGGTCCAGAAGCCAAAGCCAAGACTGCCAAGGTTTCCAGGTACTGTCACATCTGTCGGGTCCTTCAATGCAAATGGCTTCAAAAGCCACAACACCTTCTTTGAAAGCTCAAAGAACCCTTACGCTAAGCCAAGAATATCATCTGATCGATTCTGGAGTCATCAGCAACGAAGCTATTACTCATGTGTTCTGTATGATCAAGGGCGCATTTTCCCTCATATGCGCCTCGACACTGAAGCCATTGCTAGACTGTCGTGCTTAGAAGAAGCACTTGACTCTTTTCGCGATGCCGGTCTGCTCAGCTTTGTGACTGATAAAGAACATTGGAATGAGGAACTTTTGCCTCAATTCTATGCTACCCTCCACATTCGCGGCTACAACAGAGATATCAAGACCTGGGCTCTCGAGTGGATGACGGGAAATGTTCATCATGAAGCCAAAGCTCTTGACATCATTGAGCTTACATGCCTATCCACTCCCGGAGAGCTATATGAACCTGGTTGTCAAAAATTCCGCAATGCACTGGAGAGCATCTTCCATAAGCCTGAACCCAACATGAGCCAGATGTTGAGCATGATGAAGCCATTGCCTCATGACGCTGAATACCCAAAGGAGTTCTTTGTTGATGACCTTGAGTATCTGCCGCACACCATATATCACATCATCAGGCGGACTCTATGGCCTATCAAAGGACATTCATCAGCTGCAAAACTTGAAGGAGCCATGAAGACATTGGTATTTTACATCCTCAATGGCATAAGCTTCAACTCCCAAGATTTCTTCATCAGGCAACTTGCTGCATCTGGATCTGACCTTTTTGGCCTGAAATTCTATGCTCCATGGGTCATGCGCCTCATCAAGCAACACTCTACTGTCAACTATCATCCCTCTGCTCGCAATCATGTGATCTTTCTACCAGAAGTTGATATGTCAGTTGAAGCCATATACCCTGAGCCTGCGAAGAAGCCTCTCGGGTCCTCAATGACCGAGAACTTCTTGTGGCTCTGCACCAGAAATTGGATAAGCATCATTTCTGGCTCAAGCGTCAGATGCAAAGTCTCTTGGTGGATGTAAATCACATTCGCAATCTTGCCACAAAGAATGCATTTGTCACTCACGAAACTTGTCGGCGATCATGGAAGAGTTTGACCCTGCTCAGTGCTGAAGCAGATCTTCAAGACGATGGCTTCACTGAACGATTCAAGTTTGACTCCACTCTTCCATGGAATGCTGTCCTACGACGAACTCCATCCCTTGAAGACTCTGACTATTCTTCCTCCGCGGAAACCGTGAATGCCAATGTGATCGATGATGAAGACGATGCTACTTCACCACCCCCTACTTCTGCACGCATCGACACTGCACCAAGTTCGTCTGCACCGCCAAACAACAACGACAACCCTGCTGCTTTACCTACTCCTCATGAGGACGAGTAGCTGCTCTATGTCTTCAAACCTTTTTGGTCATTACTGACAAAAGGGGGAGAAGCGTATGAGTTGATAGTCTTCAAGCGGGTTCATATGGGCGGTTGCTTTATATTTTGCCTCGTGTTTACAACTCTCACTTTTGAAACATTTGGTTGTTTGAGTTGTAACACTTAAACTCGATGGTCGTCTGCTCCTTATTTGCTTTACTGTGATGCGATGATAACTTCCACACTTAGATCATTCTGCAGACGTCCATTTTTCATTATGCATGTCATTCTAGTTGCTATATCATTTCATGCATGATGAATTATCTTCATAGGTTGAAGAGGATCTCCACAAGTACAACCTGCCATGTGCATTTGCATTCCAAAAGCAAATCATTTATATGCACATCTTCAGGGGGAGCCCTTGCCACTTACGAAGACAATACCCTATCCTTTACAATTTCACATACTTCTTTCCCGTTGAAAACTTCAACCAGTTTGTCATCAATCACCAAAAAGGGGGAGATTGTAAGTGCATCTAGTACCACCCCTAGTTGGTTTTGGAGTATTGACGACAAAGTTGGTTGAGGGACTAATGCGTTTGTGAGAATTGCAGGATAACGCAGGTAGTGTCCCTCATTGATTCGGTTTACCTACCGGAGATGACCCCTAAAAATGTATGAAGACATTGAAGACAATGGTGGTATGTGAAGATATTCACATTAAAGACTATGACGAGAGAAGACATAGAGCGAAGACTATGGAGCGCGAAGACTGTGTTGTTTCGTTGTTTCCTTTTCTTCTTTGTTGAGTCATAGGAACCACCGTACTGTTAAGTGGGGTCCAAGTGAACCAAGTCAGAGTGACTGAAGTGATGCTCAACCCAAATCCTATGTCTTCGAGCGAAGACAATGAGAGCAAATCTTATCCAGAGCTGGATGAGTCAGCTTTTCTTGTAGCCCAAGTAAAGTTGCCGTGTGTGTTTGAAATCTGACTGTTGGAACACGTGTCAGTTCCTTAGTGACCCAGGGTCATTTCGGACATACCAGGTCAGGTTGCCTTGTGGCTATAAATAGCCCACCCCCTACACCATAAATTGGTGGCTGCTCAGAGTTAGTTTACGGCTTTTGTCGTTTTGAGAGCAACCCACCTCGAAGCCTTTGAGAGAGAAATCCTTGCGAGGACAAAGCCCAAACACCCAGAGCCAAAGAGTGTTAGGCATCACTGAAGTCTTTCTGTCTGTGTGACCTGAAGACTTATTACACTTGAGGACTGTGTATCCTCCAGCCGGTTAGGTGTCGCGTTCTGAGCATCCAAGAGTCATTGTGGATTGCCGGTGAACGAAGTCTGTGAAGGTTCGGAAGTCTACCTTGAAGACTTACCAGAGTGATTGGGCGAGGACTAGGTGTCCTTAGCTCAAGGGGAATAAGGTGAAGACGCGGTCTTCTGAGTTGAATCTCAGCCTCCCTAACCAGACGTACAGTTGTCACAGCAACTGGAACTGGTCCAACAAATCCTGTGTCTTCAACAAGTGACTGGTTCTATCTCTTCCTTCCTTTACTTAAGTTTGTCTTCGTGAAGTCATTGCCTATCCGTGTATCTGTTTGACTTCATTGCTTGATTACTACTGTTGATTGGCTTCATACTATCTTCCATCCTGATCCTTACTACTTAGCTTCTATTAGTCCTGTACTTTCACATCATTGCATACTTGACTATGGTTTGCTTATGGTAGTTTATCTTCCGCTGCATATCAACTTGGTCATTTCTATTGTTTGTCTTCGAAACTTACAAGTTTTGAAGACTTTCATAAAAATCGCCTATTCACCCCCCTCTAGTCGATACTAGCACTTTCAAAGTTAAAAACAAAGAATTTAGTTTTGGTTCTTCGCCTTCTGGGCAAAGGCCGTGACGCAAGACCCTTAGGTTCTTGTCGCTAGTCCTGACCTTCTCCTCCCTGAGCCAAGCAAAGGAAGCAAGCAAACGAACCGAGCGATGCAGCGTTGAGCTACACAGGAAGAGCAAGTCAGGGGAGGAAATCCAAAGCACAAAATTAGTAAATAAGCCATCCATCTCACTGGTCCTGTCTACAAAAGCAATTTTCCTCATATCCCAGGTTGGCAACCAATTTGTTCCACATACCAACACGAACCTCGAGCCAGAGCCTAAGATACCAATTGGTTATCTTTACATGTAAATAAAAAGGTGGGAGTCAATATTACAATACGCTTACCAAAAATGTTCCTCTACGAAAAATTATCATGAAGAATCACCTGCCAAGAATAAAAACTGAGAGCAAGTCTGCAAAATAACAAATTGTTAACAATATGTTCAGTAATATAAATCTCACTGTTCTTGCACACCCTTGAGACTTGAGAGCATATCATTTTTTTCCTTCAGACTATACTCTCGTCTATGAACAGAAAAAGAAAACCATAGAAACTAAATTCAAGTCTATAGAATAACACAAAGCATCACTAACAGTTCAGTACCATGTGAATGGAGACATACCATACCATCCTTTTTTACCTTCTGACTGCACTTCTATTTGTGAGAATTCTAGTAAGTAGATGGGAAATTTAGCAAAATACAACCATTGGAATATAGGAAGCCGTATAAACTGAATAATGTAGATAATATCACATGTGCATTATTGGCCTCTAAGATGGAACAAAACTGAATACTACCCAAAACAACACACAAATCTGACTGACACTTTTAAAATTTCATATCTCTCTTATACTACCTAAAAAATTCAAGTTGTATACACCTTTTCCAATTGCACAAAAATTTAATTCAGCTTCTAAAGTCTGCAATAGCCCCATAATTCAAAACAGTCTGCAATACCCCCATTACTAACTCTAGTTCAGCAAATCCCTGAGGAAGAGTCATTGGTGAGGATGGGTTAACTCCGCCATATACCATAACTATTCTCAACTACCATATCCAGACAAAGTATTGTTAATTTGACAGGATACCAAAATTGAGTTACAAATAGAAATAACAAAAGTAAAATGTCAAGCATAAGTAGTCTATTAGAGGAATCATTTCCAAAAGCAATTTTGAGCCGAACACCAGAGCACAGCAAGTTGTGACAACTCACATCCCAAATGATAGCAGATTTATTTAAACTGTCAGTGGAATCACAGTACAAATGTTAAAACCAGTAGCATCACACGGGAACACTGTACAGTCAGTTAATGCATGCATACCTGCCGGTAACCTTGCTGCCATCACCGCTCACACTCCTCTGTGTGTCCTTCATCGTCATCTTTCCTTCGACCTAATGCTTCGGCAACTCCAACAACATGTTGTTGCTCCAAGAAATCAGTGAACACCACAGAGAGGGGCGTACTTGGGTCCTAAACTCCAAGCAAACAATTAATTAAGATCCCTTGCACACACACAGACACACACACACACACACACAGAGAGAGAGAGAGAGAGATCAGGGTATCCCAGGGTGAGGGATGAGAGAATCCGACCTACGGAGCGCGGCGCCAGTTGTGTGTCGCCGACTCGCCACTGCCGCTGCAGAGATAACACGACCATCGCCGCAAGACGCAGAATCTGTCGGAGCTCGCTCGCTCGGAACCGGCGAGGAACGCCGCCGCCAAGAACTTGGAGTTGAAGCCCCGCCGCTGGACCTCCTCCCGCGCCTCCTAGATCATCTCCACACCGTCCCCGGAACAGGATCCGACTCCTACTTGCCTCCTCGGCCGGATCTGGCCGAAGATCGCCGTCGCCGCGCCCGGCGGCGCGCAGCAGCATGGCGGTGGGTGGCAGGGCACTGGAGGCGGCGCACTGGAGGTGGGGGGTGGCGCGCAGCAACGTGGTGGCGGGTGGCGGCGCACTGGAGGCGTGGGCGGGGTCGTGCGGGTGGGGGGTTCTTTTTTTATGTTCTCTCTTCGTTAGGAATGTAATGCGTACTTTATTAGTATGGAAGGAGATCGGTGGGAGAAATAAATCGGAGAGGGAGGTGATTTGTTTGGAACGTGATCTTCTGTATATGGTATTATTTTTGAATTCTTAATTATCAAATATTTACATGATTAAATTGAATCGACACCTGCTAGATCAAGCACGAATATATGATAACTAATCCGATGGGTTTATGTGGGTGGTGAAGCGAAAAGGCAGGTGGGAGGGAGACAAAATAAAACCAGCAAAATAAAACCAACGAAAGTGGTGAGACAAAAAAAACCAGCGAAAAATAACCGGCGGACTATTCACCAACTGCTCTATTAGGAGTAGAGATAACCTTGTACACGGCTATAGAGCCATAGGATTCAAAATTCCACATATTTAGTATCTATGAAGTCATAAATTTATGTCACACACATGTTCAATACGATAAGGATGATGCCCTTGCATTTGCGAGAGCCACATTCCTAGTTAGTATGAAAGGAAACCGATCCTTGGGCCTCATTGAGGAATCTCTTAGGTAACGGCTGGATGCCAGAGATTGCTCGTGCTTGGAGAGCAGGTCGATAACATCTTTGATAGATGGCCGATCGTCACGCGCCGGCTCGACACACGCCAACCCGGTGACCATGACACGCTCCATCTGCCACCACCACTGATTCAACTCCCCTCTCAGCTTCTCATCTACCATCTCGAGGATGGCTTTTCTGCTATGAGACTCCCTCACAGTGGTGATGAGGGTGTTCCGGTGCGCTGCCGTTCCCGGGATGGACGGTCTCACGCCAGTGGCCACCTCTAGCAGCACCAACCCGAAGCTGTATATATCAGAGGCGGGGCTAAGTGTACCAAGCCCGATGTACCTGGGGTCCATGTAGTCCATGCTCCCGATCACGGTTGTCCGAGGAGTACCCCCGCCGCCATGGCGACTGACTTGCTGTACGAGTCCAAAGTCACCGAGCTTGGCCTCAAAGCCCTCTCCCAGCATCACGTTGCTGGGCTTTATGTCCCGGTGCAACACGTACCTCTTCGCTGAGTCGTAGGCGCCATTGTGGAGGTAGTCGATGGCGGCTGCGATACCGAGAAGGATATTGTACCTCTGCGGCCATGTCAACATCCTCCCGCCAGCGCCACCACCATGGAGATGGTCGCTGACACTACCGTTGGGTTCAAGCTCGTACACAAGCACCAACCGGCCACCATCGTCGCACCAACCGATAAGCCGTAGGAGGTTCTTATGGCTCAACTGACACAGGGTCTTGATCTCGTGCACATAGTTCTTCCGGTTACGCTTCAACGTTGGTTGTCGCATCTCCTTCACAGCCACCTCCCGCTGGTTCTGCATCGGTAGCAGCCCTCTGTACACGTCACCGAAGGAACCCTTGCCGATCTTCCTATCCCGTGAGAAGTTGTCCGTCGCCGCTACCAGCTCAGAGTAGGAGAATTTTCTTGCAACTTTGATTTTCCCGGCGATCAAATAGCATCGTTAGTTTAGAGAAGAAAATTGATCGAGTGATTTTTCTAATTAATTAATTAAAAAAATCTAGTATTTACCTTGCAAACAGTTTCCGTCGAGGCACCGTCTTTGCCTGTTCATAAATGTAGTATAGAGAAGAGCGAGAAGAGCCACTAGTAAACTGGCTAATAAAACTGCCGTGACAGCTAGGAATATCACCCACATTTTTGTCTCAGTGTGAGATGGATCTGCTAGCAAAATAAAAATCAATTACTGTCTTAATTTTTGGTGCTAAATGGTAGGGTCATTATAAAAAGATAAATCCAGCTTAACTTTAATTCTAACAATAACCCTACACAAAATTTTAAAAATATAGAAAGTCCATTTCTCCCTCCTAAAACATTGGCTTGGCTATTAAGCTAATTCTTTTAGGCTCACCAAACTCTCTTAATCATCATGTCCCGGTTTGCCAACCATTGTGACAGAAAAATTGTTGTTGTAAAATGTTAGAATATGAATCGAAAATCATGTAGTTTATACACACATTCTTACAAAAAGTATGACCATCTACAAACTATGCAAAGAAAAAAAAAGATATTTACCGCATAAGTCACAAATGTTAATATTTTGTAACCAATATGCACACAAATATACATCATCTTGTAAACTACATGTATTAAAAAATCAAAGTTTTTAGGACTTGTTAGCATAATTTTGTTCTTACATAAACCAGTCGGTGGGTGTGAGAACGGGTTAAGGTTTAGTTTTAGGTCGCTAAATGATGTTGTGATGTTACTGTGAAATTTTAGTAAATTGCTCAGTGGTATGATACTTTCAGAGGTTAAAGTTTAGTTTTAGGTCGCTAAATGATCTTGTGATGTTACTGTGAAATTTTTGCCAAAAAGAACAAAAAAGTTGTTCAAACAACCACGAAAATAGAAGGAAATGGACTGGGTACACTGGATTATGATTTACAAGAATCCACCGTAATATCAAACACGGTCTAAGTGAGCCAAAAGAAATGTGAGCCAAGCCAGTAGTTTCACTGGGAGTGAATTTCTTCCCTTTTTTAAAGGACCCTCTTATATGGCTGACGTTCGCTGGGATGGGCCGGGCGGCATTTGTGAACATTTTGATGGAAGTTTTAGTTGGTTGAGGGGTGACAGTTTGTTCAGATGAACATGTCATTTTACGGAAAGAAGGCTCAACATTTTGGAGCATTAATTTAATTCCTGAAAATATCTATATATGTGTGTTAATAAAATAATATTATTCCTATTATACATGTACCAACACCTGAAGTGTTGCAATTCACTGTTGCCAAGCAACAAGACTTGGATTTCTGTACATTCAGCACCAACGTATGAAAGTGTTGTAGAAGTCGATTTTATGTGTTGTCTTCTTGCAATGGTCTCTTTACCAACGGTAGTATAAGCGTTGCATTATGCGCTAGCAACGCTGGATAAGGCTACGCATCCCAAACCGTTGGTAATGACACTTGCAATGCATATATGGACTTTTAGATACGGAAAAAAGCGTTGCTAGAGGTGAGGTCTTGTTGTAGTGCCTGTCCACGAGGGTGGGGCGCGCCCCCTTGTCTCATGGGCCCCCTGATGCTCCACTGACCTGAACTCCAACTCTATATATTTTGTTCCGCGGAGAAAAAAAATCGGAGAGAAACTTTCATCGCGTTTTACGATACGGAGCCGCCGCCAAGCCCTAATCTCTCTCGGGAGGGCTGATCTGGAGTCCGTCCGGGGCTCCGGAGAGGGGGATTCATCGCTGTCATCATCATCAACCATCCTCCATCACCAATTTCATGATGCTCACCGCCGTGCGTGAGTAATTCCATTGTAGGCTTGTTGGACGATGATGGGTTGGATGAGATTTACCATGTAATTAGGTTAGTTTTGTTAGGGTTTGATCCCTAGTATCTACTATGTTCTGAGATTGATGTTGCTATAACTTTGCTATGCTTGATGCTTGTCACTAGGGCCCGAGTGCCATGATTTCAGGTCTGAACCTATTATGTTTTCATGAATATATGTGAGTTCTTGATCCTATCTTGCAAGTCTATAGTCACCTATTATGTGTTATGATCCGACAACCCCGAAGTGACAATAATCGGGATACTTCTCGGTGATGACCGTAGTTTGAGGAGTTCATGTATTCACTATGTGTTAATGCTTTGGTCCGGTACTCTATTAAAAGGAGGCCTTAATATCCCTTAGTTTCCATTAGGACCCCGCTGCCACGGGAGGGTAGGACAAAAGATGTCATGCAAGTTCTTTTCCATAAGCACGTATGACTATATTCGGAATAGATGCCTACATTACATTGATGAACTAGAGCTAGTTCTGTGTCACCCTATGTTATAACTATTACATGATGAATTGCATCCAACATAGTTATCCATCACTGATCCAATGCCTGCGAGCTTTTCACATATTGTGCTTTGCTTATTTACTTTATCATTGCTACTGTTACAATCACTACAAAACTGCTATCATTACTTTTGCCACCGTTACCATTACTATCATACTACTTTGCTACTAAATATTTTGCTGCAGATATTAAGTTATCCAGGTGTGGTTGAATTGACAACTCAACTGCTAATACTTGAGAATATTCTTTGGCTCCCCTTTTGTCGAATCTGTTGGGGAACGTTGCAGAAAATAAAAATTTCTACGCTTTCACCAAGATCAATCTATGAGTTCATCTAGCAACACGAGAGAGGAGTGCATCTACATACCCTTGTAGATCGCGAGCGGAAGTGTTCAAGAGAACGGGGTTGAGGGAGTCGTACTCGTCGTGATCCAAATCACCGATGATCCTAGTGCTGAACGGACATCACGTCCGCGTTCAACACATGTACGGTTGGGAAGACGTCTCCTCCTTCTTGATCCAGCAAGGGGGAAGGAGAGGTTGATGAAGATCCAGCAGCACGACGGCGTGGTGGTGGATGCAGCAACAATCTCGCCAGGGCTTCGCCAAGCTTCTACGAGAGGGAGAGGTGTAGTAGGGGGAGAGGGAGGCGCCAAGAGCATGGGTGCGGCTTCCCTCCCTTCCCCTCTCTTTATATAGGCCCCCTAGGGGGGGCGTCCTAGGAGATGCAATCTCCAAGGGGGGCGGCGGCCAAGTGGGGTGGCTTGCCCCCCAAGCCAAGTGGAGGCGCCCCCCACCCCTAGGGTTTCCAACCCTAGGCGCAGGGGGCCCAAGGGGGGCGCACCAGCCCACCAGAGGCTGGTTCCCCTCCCACTTCAGCCCATGGGGTCCTCCGGGATAGGTGGCCCCACCCGGTGGACCCCCGGGACCCTTCCGGTGGTCCCGGTACAATACCGGTGACCCCCGAAACTTTCCCGATGGCCAAAACTTGACTTCCTATATATAATTCTTTACCTCCGGACCATTCCGGAACTCCTCGTGACGTCCGGGATCTCATCCGAGACTCCGAAAAACTTTCGGCTTACTGCATACTCATATCTCTACAACCCTAGCGTCACCGAACCTTAAGTGTGTAGACCCTACGGGTTCGGGAGACATGCAGACATGACCGAGACGCCTCTCCGGTCAATAACCAACAGCGGGATCTGGATACCCATGTTGGCTCCCACAAGCTCCTCGATGATCTCATCGTATGAACCACGATGTCGAGGATTCAATCAATCCCGAATAGAATTCCCTTTGTCAATCGGTACTTTACTTGCCCGAGATTCGATCGTCGGTATCCCGATACCTCGTTTAATCTCGTTACCGGCAAGTCACTTTACTCGTACCATAATGCATGATCCCGTGACCAGACACTTGGTCACATTGAGCTCATTATGATGATGCATTACCGAGTGGGCCCAGAGATACCTCTCCGTCATACGGAGTGACAAATCCCAGTCTCGATTCGTGCAAACCCAACAGACACTTTCAGAGATACCCGTAGTGCACCTTTATAGTCACCCAGTTACGTTGTGACGTTTGGCACACCCAAAGCACTCCTACGGTATCCGGGAGTTGCACAATCTCATGGTCTAAGGAAATGATAATTGACATTTGGAAAAGCTCTAGCTAAACGAAATACACGATCTTTGAGCTATGCTTAGGATTGGGTCTTGTCCATCACATCATTCTCCTAATGATGTGATCCCGTTATCAATGACATCCAATGCCCATAGTCAGGAAACCATGACTATCTGTTGATCAACGAGCTAGTCAACTAGAGGCTCACTAGGGACATGTTGTGGTCTATGTATTCACACGTGTATTACGATTTCCGGATAACACAATTATAGCATGAATAACAAACAATTATCATGAACAAAGAAATATAATAATAACCATTTTATTATTGCCTCTAGGGAATATTTCCAACAGTCTCCCACTTGCACTAGAGTCAATAATCTAGTTACATTGAGATGAATCGAACACCCATAGAGTTCTGGTGTTGATCATGTTTTGCTCTAGGGAGAGGTTTAGTCAACGGATCTGCTACATTCAGGTCCGTATGTACTTTACAAATATCTATGTCTCCATCTTGAACATTTTCACGAATGGAGTTGAAGCGACGCTTGATGTGCCTGGTCTTCTTGTGAAACCTGGGCTCCTTGGCAAGTGCAATAGCTCCAGTGTTGTCACAGAAGAGTGTGATCGGCCCCGACGCATTGGGTATGACTCCTAGGTCGGTGATGAACTCCTTCACCCAGATTGCTTCATGCGCTGCCTCCGAGGCTGCCATGTACTCTGCTTCACATGTAGATCCCGCCATGATGCTTTGCTTGCAACTGCACCAGCTTACTGCCCCACCATACAAAATATACACGTATCCGGTTTGTGACTTAGAGTCATCCAGATCTGTGTCGAAGCTAGCGTCGACGTAACCCTTTACGATGAGCTCTTCGTCACCTCCATAAACGAGAAACATATCCTTAGTCCTTTTTAGGTACTTTAGGATGTTCTTGACCGCTGTCCAGTATTCCATGCCGGGATTACTTTGGTACCTTCCTACCAAACTTACGACAAGGTTTACATCAGGTCTGGTACACAGCATGGCATACATAATAGACCCTATAGCTAAAGCATAGGGGATGACACTCATCTTTTCTCTATCTTCTTCCATGGTCGGGCATTGAGCTGAGCTCAATTTCGCACCTTGCAACACAGGCAAGAACCCCTTCTTAGACTGATCCATATTGAACTTCTTCAATATCTTATCAAGGTATGTGCTTTGTGAAAGACCTATGAGGCGTCTCGATCTATCCCTATAGATCTTGATGCCTAGTATGTAAGCAGCTTCTCCAAGGTCCTTCATTGAAAAACACTTATTCAAGTAGGCCGTAATGCTGTCCAAAAGTTCTATATCATTTCCCATCAAAAGTATGTCATCTACATATAATATGAGAAATGCTACAGAGCTCCCACTCACTTTCTTGTAAACGCAGGCTTCTCCATAAGTCTGCATAAACCCAAACGCTTTGATCATCTCATCAAAGCGAATGTTCCAACTCCGAGATGCTTGCACCAACCCATAAGTGGATCACTGCAGCTTGCATACCTTGTTAGCATTCTCAGGGTCGACAAAACCTTCCGGCTGCATCATATACAGTTCTTCCTTAAGATGGCCGTTAAGGAATGCCGTTTTGACGTCCATTTGCCATATCTCATAATCATAGTATGCGGCAATTGCTAACATGATTTGGACGGACTTTAGCTTCACTACGGGAGAGAATGTCTCATCGTAGTCAACCCCTTGAACTTGTCGATAACCCTTAGCGACAAGTCGAGCTTTATAGATGGTAACATTACCATCCACGTCCGTCTTCTTCTTAAAGATCCATTTGTTTTCTATCGCTCGCCGATCATCGGGCAAGTATGTCAAAGTCCATACTTCGTTTTCATACATGGATCCTATCTCGGATTGCATGGCTTCAAGCCATTTGTTGGAATCTGGGCCCGCCATCGCTTCTTCATAGTTCGAAGGTTCACCGTTGTCTACCAACATGATTTCCAGGACAAGTTTGCCATACCACTCTGGTGTGGAATGTGTCCTCGTGGACCTACGAAGTTCAATAGTAACTTGATCCGAAGTACCTTGATCATCATCATTAACTCCCTCTTCAGTTGGTGCTGGCACCACATGAACATCTTCCTGAGCTGCGCTACTCACTGGTTCAAGAGGTAGTACTTCATCAAGTTCCACTTTCCTCCCACTTACTTCTCTCGAGAGAAACTCTTTCTCCAGAAAGGACCCGTTCTTGGCAAAAAAGATCTTGCCTTCGGATCTGAGGTAGAAGGTATACCCAATGGTTTCCTTAGGGTATCCTATGAAGACGCATTTTTCCAGCTTGGGTTCGAGCTTTTCAGGTTGAAGTTTCTTGACATAAGCATCGCATCCCCAAACTTTTAGAAATGACAGCTTAGGTTTCTTCCCAAACCATAATTCATACGATGTCGTCTCAACGGATTTAGACGGTGCCCTATTTAAAGTGAATGTAGCTGTCTCTAGAGTATATCCCCAAAATGATAGCGGTAAATCGGTAAGAGACATCATAGATCGCACCATATCCAATAGAGTGCGATTACGATGTTCGGACACACCGTTATGCTGAGGTGTTCCAGGCGGCGTGAGTTGTGAAACGATTCCACATTTCCTTAAGTGCGTACCAAATTCGTGACTTAAATATTCTCCTCCACGATCTGATCGTAAGATCTTTATTTTTCGGTCACGTTGATTCTCTACCTCATTCTGAAATTCCTTGAACCTTTCAAAGGTCTTAGACTTGTGTTTCATCAACTAGACATACCCATATCTACTCAAGTCATCAGTGAGAGTGAGAACATAACAATATCCTCCGCGAGCCTCAACGCTCATTGGACCGCACACATCAGTATGTATGATTTCCAATAATTTGGTTGCTCGCTCCATTGTTCCGGAGAATGGAGTCTTGGTTATTTTGCCCATGAGGCATGGTTCACATGGGTCAAATGATTCATAATCGAGAGACTCTAAAAGTCCATTAGCATGGAGCTTCTTCATGCGCTTGACTCCAATATGACCAAGGCGGCAGTGCCACAAGTATGTGGGACTATCGTTATCAACTTTACATCTTTTGGTATTCACACTATGAATATGTGTAACATCACGTTCGAGATTCATTAAGAATAAAACATTGACCATCGGGGCATGACCATAAAACATATCTCTCATATAAATAGAACAACCATTATTCTCGGATTTAAATGAGTAGCCATCTCATATTAAACGAGATCCAGATACAATGTTCATGCTCAAAGCTGGCACTAAATAACAATTATTGAGGTTTAAAACTAATCCCGTAGGTAAATGTAGAGGTAGCATGCCGACGGCGATCACATCGACCTTGGAACCATTCCCGACGCGCATCGTCACCTCATCCTTCGCCAGTCTCCGCTTATTCCGCAACTCCTGCTTTGAGTTACAAATATGAGCAACGACACCGGTATCAAATACCCAGGAGCTACTACGAGTACTGGTAAGGTACACATCAATTACATGTATATCACATATACATTTAGTGTTGCCGGTCTTCTTGTCCGCTAAGTATTTGGGGCAGTTCCGCTTCCAGTGTCCGCTTCCCTTGCAATAAAAGCACTCAGTCTCAGGCTTGGGTCCATTCTTTGGCTTCTTCCCGGCAACTGGCTTACCGGGCGCGGAAACTCCCTTGCCATCCTTCTTGAAGTTCTTCTTACCCTTGCCTTTCTTGAACTTAGTGGTTTTATTCACCATCAACACTTGATGTTCCTTTTTGATCTCTACCTCCGCTGATTTTAGCATTGAATATACCTCAGGAATGGTCTTTTCTATCCCCTGCATATTGAAGTTTATCACAAAGCTGTTGTAGCTCGGTGGAAGCGACTGAAGGATTCTGTCAATAACTGCATCATCCGGGAGATTAACTCCCAGCTGAGTCAAGCGGTTGTGCAACCCAGACATTTTGAGTATGTGCTCACTGACAGAACTATTTTCCTCCATCTTACAACTGAAGAACTTGTCGGAGACTTCATATCTCTCGACCCGGGCATGATCTTGGAAAACCATTTTCAACTCTTCGAACATCTCATATGCTCTGTGCTGCTCAAAACGCTTTTGGAGCCCCGGTTCTAAGCTGTAAAGCATGCCGCACTGAACGAGGGAGTAATCATCAGCACGAGACTGCCAAGCGTTCATAACGTCTTGGTTCTCTAGGATGGGTGCTTCACCTAGCGGTGCTTCTAAGACATAATCTTTCTTTGCAGCTATGAGGATGATCCTCAGGTTCCGGACCCAGTCCGTATAGTTGCTGCCATCATCTTTCAGCTTGGTTTTCTCTAGGAACGCGTTGAAGTTGAGGTGGACATGAGCGTTGGCCATTTGATCTACAAGACATTTTGTAAAGATTTTAGACTAAGTTCATGATAATTAAGTTCATTTAATCAAATTATTTAATGAACTCCCACTCAGATTAGACACTCCTCTAGTCATCTAAGTGATACATGATCCGAGTCGACTAGGCCGTGTCCGATCATCACGTGAGACGGACTAGTCATCATCGGTGAACATCTCCATGTTGATCGTATCTTCCATACGACTCATGTTCGACCTTTCGGTCTCTTGTGTTCCGAGGCCATGTCTGTACATGCTAGGCTCGTCAAGTTAACCTAAGTGTTTATGCATGTGTAAATCTGTCTTACACCCGTTGTATGTGAACGTTAGAATCTATCACACCCGATCATCATGTGGTGCTTCAAAACAACGAACTTTCGCAACGGCGCACAGTTAGGGGGAACACTTTCTTGAAATTATTATGAGGGATCATCTTATTTACTACCGTCGTTCTAAGTAAACAAGATGCAAAAACATGATAAACATCACATGCAATCAAATAGTGACATGATATGTCCAATATCATATAGCTCCTTTGATCTCCATCTTTGGGGCTCCATGATCATCTTCGTCATCGGCATGACACCATGATCTCCATCATCATGATCTCCATCATCGTGTCTCCATGAAGTTGCCCGCCAACTATTACTTCTACTACTATGGCTAACGGTTTAGCAATAAAGTAAAGTAATTACATGGCATTTAATCATTGACACGCAGGTCATACAATAATTAAGACAACTCCTATGGCTCCTGCCGGCTGTCATACTCATCGACATGCAAGTCATGATTCCTATTACAAGAACATGATCTCATACATCACATATATATCATTCATCACAAACTTTTGGCCATATCACATCACAAGGCATATGCTGCAAAAACAAGTTAGACGTCCTCTAATTGTTGTTGCATGTTTTTACGTGGCTGCAATAGGGTTCTAGCAAGAACGTTTTATTACCTACGTGAAAGCCACAACATGATATGCCAACTTCTATTTACCCTTCATAAGGACCCTTTTCATCGAATCCGCTCCAACTAAAGTGGGAGAGACAGACACCCGCTAGCCACCTTATGCAACTAGTGCATGTCAGTCGGTGGAAACCGTCTCACGTAAGCGTATGTGTAAGGTCGGTCCCGGCCGCTTCATCACACGATGCCGCCGAAGCAAAATAAGACTAGTAGTGGCAAGAAAGTTGACAACATCTACGCCCACAATAAATTGTGTTCTACTCGTGCAAAGAGAACTACGCATAGACCTAGCTCATGATGCCACTGTTGGGGAACGTTGCAGAAAATAAAAAATTTCTACACTTTCACCAAGATCAATCTATGAGTTCATCTAGCAACGAGAGAGAGGAGTGCATCTACATACCCTTGTAGATCGCGAGCGGAAGCGTTCAAGAGAACGGGGTTGAGGGAGTCGTACTCGTCGTGATCCAAATTACCGATGATCCTAGTGCTGAACGGACAGCACCTCCGCGTTCAACACAGGTACGGTTGGGAAGACGTCTCCTCCTTCTTGATCCAGCAAGGGGAAAGGAGAGGTTGATGAAGATCCAGCAGCACGACGGCGTGGTGGTGGATGCAGCAGCGATCTCGGCAGGGCTTCGCCAATCTTCTACGAGAGGGATAGGTGTAGCAGGGGGAGAGGGAGGCGCCAAGAGCATGGGTGCGGCTGCCCTCCCTCCCCTTCTCTTTATATAGGCCCCCTAGGGGGGGCGCCGGCCCTAGGAGATGCAATCTCCAAGGGGGGGCGGCGGCCAAGGGGGGTGGCTTGCCCCCCAAGCCAAGTGGAGGCGCCCCCACCCCTAGGGTTTCCAACCCTAGGCGCAGGGGGCCCAAGGGGGGGCGCACCAGCCCACCAGGGGCTAGTTCCCCTCCCACTTCAGCCCATGGGGTCCTCTGGGATAGGTGGCCCCACTCGGTGGACCCCCGGGACCCTTCCGGTGGTCCCGGTTCAATACCGGTGACCCCCGAAACTTCCCGATGGCCGAAACTTGACTTCCTATATATAATTCTTTACCTCCGGACCATTCCAGAACTCCTCGTGATGTCCGGGATCTCATCCGGGACTCCGAACAACTTTAGGGTTACTGTATACTCATATCTCTACAACCCTAGCGTCACCGAACCTTAAGTGTGTAGACCCTACGGGTTCAGGAGACATGCAGACATGACCGAGACGCCTCTCCGGTCAATAACCAACAGCGGGATCTGGATACCCATGTTGGCTCCCACATGCTCCTCGATGATCTCATCGGATGAATCACGATGTCGAGGATTCAATCAATCTCGTATACAATTCCCTTTGTCAATCGGTACGTTACTTGCCCGAGATTCGATCGTCGGTATCCCAATACCTCGTTTAATATCATTACCGGCAAGTCACTTTACTCATACCGTAATGCATGATCCCATGACCAGACACTTGGTCACATTGAGCTCATTATGATGATGCATTACCGAGTGGGCCCAGAGATACCTCTCCGTCATATGGAGTGACAAATCCCAGTCTTGATTCGTGCCAACCCAACAGACACTTTCGGAGATACCCGTAGTGCACCTTTATAGTCACCCAGTTACGTTGTGACGTTTGGCACACGCAAAGCACTCCTACGGTATTCGGGAGTTGCACAATATCATGGTCTAAGGAAATGATACTTGACATTTGGAAAAGCTCTAGCTAAACGAACTACACGATCTTTGAGCTATGATTAGGATTGGGTCTTGTCCATCACATCATTCTCCTAATGATGTGATCCCGTTATCAATGACATCCAATGTCCACAGTCAGGAAACCATGACTATCTGTTGATCAACGAGCTAGTCAACTAGAGGCTCACTAGGGACATGTTGTGGTCTATGTATTCACACGTGTATTATGATTTCCGGATAACACAATTATAGCATGAATAACGGACAATTATCATGAACAACGAAATATAATAATAACCATTTTATTATTGCCTCTAGGGCATATTTCCAACAGAATCAATAAATTTGGGTTGAATACTCGCCCCTCGAAAACGGTTGTGATCCCCTATACTTGTGGGTTATTACGAACCCACAAGGAGCTAAAGGTAAGATCAATATTCTCCCAAGTCCTATCTGCCACTAGTACGACTCTACGTACACCAAACGTTTGCTTCCAACTAGATACGAGAAATAAAACTACGTTGTGGGTATGAAGAGGATAAATTTGCATGATATAGGAGAGCTAAAATATAAAAGTAGGTGCTATTATCATAAAGTTAGAATATATTACTAAATATTATAAATAGCAAGTGTGGAATAATGATGGATCGGTGTGCGGAATTATCCTAGGCAATTGTTAACAAGACCGGTAGTTGTCATTGCAATTTCATATGAGGGAGAGGCATAAGCTAACATACTTTCTCTTCTTGGATCATATGCACTTATGATTGGAACTCTAGCAAGCATCCGCAACTACTAAAGATCATTAAGGTAAGACCCAACCATAGCATTAAAGTATCAAGTCCTCTTTATTCCCATACGCCATGTCCCACTTATCCGTGTTTGTGTTTCAGTCACTCATGCAACACAGACAATAAGTAAACCATGGACGTACTGCAACACCCTACAGCGGGAATCTCTCATGCTTGCGCGACACAGAGGGCACCATAGGACAGCACCAAAATAAAACATACAACTCATACCAATCTAGATCATCAATCAACCCAAATACAAAAGATATCTACTCAAAACATCATAGGATGGCAACACATCATTGGATCATCATATGTGGCATAAAGCACCATGTTCAAGTAGGGATTACAGCGGGGTGCGGGAGAGTGGACCGTGTAAAAGAGATGAGGATGGTGATGATGATGGTGATGTTGGTGAAGACGGTCACCGCGGCGATGATTCCCCTCCCGATGGCACTCCGGCACCACCGAGAGAGAGGAGGAGAGGTTCTCCCCCTTGTGCTTCATCCTTCATGGCCTCCCCCAGGATGGGGAGAGGTTTCCCCTCTAGTCTTTGGCCTTCATGGTGATGATTGCCCCTCCGGGATCCTCCTGCATGGCTTCCGGTGATGATGGCCCCCTCCGGCAGGGTGCCAGAGAGGGCCTAGATTGATTTCTCGTGGCTACAGAGGCTTGCGGCGGTGGAACTTCCGATCTAGGTTATTTCTCGAAGGTTATGTATTTATAGGAGAGCTTGGCGTTGATTTCACGTCAGGGGAGTCCTCGGGGTGTCCGCGAGGCAGGGGGTGCACCCCAGGGGGGTGGGCGCGCCCTCCACCCTCATGGGCCCCACGAGCCTCCTCTCCGGTAACTCTTTATTCCAGTATTTTTTATATTTTCCAGAAAAAATCTCCGTCGATTTTTCAGCGCATTCCGAGAACTTTTGTTTCTACACAAAAACAACACGACAGTAGTTCTGCTAAAAACAGCGTCAGTCCGAGTTAGTTCTAACCAAATCATACCAAAAGCATGTAAAACTATTGTAAACATGGCATGAATACTTCATAAATTATAGATACATTGGAGACGTATCAGAACTCCGTGATGAACTATAGTATGCAAGGGATGATGAAAACGATTCCCGAGCTCTTCGTAATGCTGAAATTGACGAAGGTAGAAATCAAGAAAAAGCGTCAAGTGTTGATGATTAAACAAGCCCACTAGTTCCAAGAAAAAAGGGCAAAGGAAAAGAAAGGGGAACTTCAAGAAGAATGGCAAGCAAGTTGTCACTCCCGTGAAGAAGCCCAAAGTTAGACCTAAGCCTAAAACTGAGTGCTTCTACTACAAAGGAAATGGTCACTGGAAGCGGAAGTACCCCAAATATTTGGCGGATAAGAGGGATGGCAAAGTGAACAAAGGTATATTCGATATACATGTTATTGATGTGTACCTTGCTAGTGTTCATAGTAGCCCCTGGGTAGTTGATACTTGTGAAGGAAATATGCCCTAGAGGCAATAATAAAGTTATTATTTATTTCCTTATATCATGATAAATGTTTATTATTCATGCTAGAATTGTATTAACCGGAAACATAATACATGTGTGAATACATAGACAAACATAGTGTCACTAGTATGCCTCTACTTGACTAGCTCGTTTATCAAAGATGGTTATGTTTCCTAGCCATGGACAAATGAGTTGTCATTTGATTAACGGGATCACATCATTAGAAGAATGATGTGATTGACTTGACCCATTCCGTTAGCTTAGCACTTGATCGTTTAGTATGTTGCTATTGCTTTCTTCATGACTTATACATGTTCCTGTAACTATGAGATTATGCAACTCCCATTTACCGGAGGAACACTTTGGGTGCTACCAAACGTCACAACGTAACTGGGTGATTATAAATGAGTACTACAGGTGTCTCCAAAGGTACATGTTGGGTTGGCGTATTTCGAGATTAGGTTTTGTCACTCCGATTGTCGAAGAGGTATCTCTGGGCCCTCTCGGTAATGCACATCACTATAAGCCTTGCAAGCAATGTGACTAATGAGTTAGTTGCAAGATGATGTATTACGGAACGAGTAAAGAGACTTGCCAGTAACGAGATTGAACTAGGTATTGGATACCGACGATCGAATCTCGGGCAAGTAACATACCGATGACAAAGGGAACAACGTATGTTGTTATGCGGTTTGACCGATAAAGATCTTCGTAGAATATGTAGGAGCCAATATGGGCATCCAGGTTCCGCTATTGGTTATTGACCGAGAATAGTTCTCGGTCATGTCTACATTGTTCTCGAACCCGTAGGGTCCACACGCTTAAGGTTTCGATGACATTTATATTATGAGTTTATGAGTTTTGATGTACCGAAGGAGTTCAGAGTCCCGGATGAGATCGGGGACATGACGAGGAGTCTCGAAATGGCCGAGACGTAAAGATCGATATATTGGACGACTATATTCGGACTTCAGAAAGGTTCCGAGTGATTCGGGTATTTTTCGGAGTACCGGAGAGTTACGGGAATTCGCCGGGGAGTATATGGGCCTTATTAGGCCATACGGGAATAGAGGAGAGAGGCCAAAAGGAAGGAGGCCTGCGCCCCCCCTCTGGTCCGAATTGGACAAAGGGGGCAGCCTACTTTTCCTTCTCCCTCTCCTCCTCTTTCCTTCTCCAACAAGGAAAGGAGGAGTCCTACTCCTCCTCTTTCCTTCTCCAACAAGGAAAGGAGGAGTCCTACTCCCGGTGGGAGTAGGACTCCCCCCTTGGTGCGCCTCCTCCATAGGCCGGCCACCTCCCCCCTTGCTCCTATATATATGGGGGCAGGGGGGCACCCCAAAGACACAACAACAATTGATCTTTGAGATCTATTAGCCGTGTGCGGTGCCCCCCTCCACCATAGTCCTCCTCGATAATATTGTAGCGGTGCTTAGGCGAAGCCCTGCGACAGTAGAACATCAAGATCGTCACCACGCCGTTGTGCTGACGGAACTCTCCCTCGACACTCGGCTGGATCGGAGTTCGAGGGACGTCATCGAGCTGAACGTGTACTAGAACTCGGAGGTGCCATAGTTTCGGTGCTTGATCGGTCGGGCCGTGAAGACGTACGACTACATCAACCGCGTTGTGCTAACGCTTCCGCTTTCGTTCTACAAGGGTATGTAGATTACACTCTCCCCTCTCGTTGCTATGCATCACCATGATCTTACGTGTGCGTAGGAAATTTTTGAAATTACTACGTTCCCCAACAGTGGCATCAGAGCCTAGGTTTGATGCGTTGATGTTATTTGCACGAGTAGAACACAAGTGAGTTCTGGGCGATACAAGTCATACTGCTTACCAACATGTCATACTTTGGTTTAGCGGTATTGTTGGATGAAGCGGCCCGGACCGACATTACGCGTACACTTACGCGAGACTGGTTTTACCGCCGTGCTTCGCACACAGGTGACTAGCAGGTGTCTGTTTCTCCAACTTTAGTTGAACCGAGTGTGGCTACGCCCGGTCCTTGAGAAGGTTAAAACAGCACTAACTTGACGAACTATCGTTGTGGTTTTGATGCGTAGGTAAGAACGGTTCTTGCTCAGCCCGTAGCAGCCACGTAAAATTTGCAACAACAAAGTAGAGGACGTCTAACTTGTTTTTGCAGGGCATGTTGTGATGTGATATGGTCAAGACGTGATGAGATATAAATTTGTTGTATGAGATGATCATGTTTTGTTGAAGTTATCGGCAACTGGCAGAAGCCCTATGGTTGTCTCTTTGTTGCATAAGATGCAAGTGCCAAATAATTGCTTTACTTTATCGCTATACGATAGCAATAGTTGCAAGGGCAATAGTTGGCGAGACGACCATGTGACGACACATTGATATAGATCAAGATGATGAAGATCATGGTGTCATGCCGGTAACGATAGAGATCATGACAGTACTTTGGAGATGGAGATCACAAGCACAAGATGATGATGGCCATATCATATCACTTATATTGATTGCATGTGATGTTTATCTTTTATACATCTTATTTTACTTAGTTTGACGGTAGCATTTTAAGATGATCTCTCACTAATTATCAAGAAGTGTTCTCCCTGAGTATGCACCGTTGCGAAAGTTCTTCGTGCTGAGGCACCACGTGATGATCGGGTGTGATAGGCTCTACGTTCAAATACAACGGGTGCAAAACAGTTGCGCACGCGGAATACTCAGGTTAAACTTGACAAGCCTAGCATATAACAGATATGGCCTCGAAACACGGAGACCGAAAGGTCGAGCGTGAATCATATAGTAGATATGATCAACATATTGATGTTCACTGTTGAAACTACTCCATCTCACGTGACGATCGGACATGGTGTAGTTGATATGGATCACGTAATCACTTAGAGGATTAGAGGGATGTCTATCTAAGTGGGAGTTCTTAAGTAATATGATTAATTGAACTTAAATTTATCATGAACTTAGTCCTGGTAGTATTTTGCAAATTATGTTGTAGATCAATAGCTTGCATTGTTGCTTTCATATGTTTATTTTGATATGTTCCTAGAGAAAATTGTGTTGAAAGATGTTGGTAGCAATGATGCGGATTGGATCCGTGATCTGAGGTTTATCCTCATTGCTGCACAGAAGAATTATGTCCTTAATGCACCACTAGGTGACAGACCTATTGCAGGAGCAGATGCAGATGTTATGAACGTTTGGCTAGCTCAATATGATGACTACTTGATAGTTTAGTGCACCATGCTTAACGTCTTAGAATCGGGACTTCAAAGACGTTTTGAACATCATGGACCATATGAGATGTTCCAGGAGTTGAAGTTAATATTTCAAGCAAATACCAAAGTTGAGAGATATGAAGTCTCCAACAAGTTCTATGGCTAAAAGATGGAGGAGAATCGCTCAACTAGTGAGCATGTGCTCAGATTGTCTGGGTACTACAATCGCTTGAATCAAGTGGGAGTTAACCTTCCAGATAAGATAGTGATTGACAGAGTTCTCTAGTCACCATCACCAAGTTAGTAGAACTTTGTGATGAACTACAGTATGCAAGGGATGACGAAAACGATTCCCGAGCTCTTCGTGATGTTGAAATCGACGAAGGTAGAAATCAAGAAAGAGCATCAAGTGTTGATGGTTGACAAGATCACTAGTTTCAAGAAAAGGGCAAAGGGAAAGAAAGGGAAACTTCAAGTAGAATGACAAACAAGTTGTCACTCCCGCAAAGAAGCCCAAAGCTGGACCAAAGCCTGAAACTGAATGATTATACTGCAAAGGAAATGGTCATTGGAAGTGGAAATGCCCTGAATATTTGGTGGATAAGAAGGATGGCAAAGTGAACAAGGGTATATTTGATATACAGGTTATTGATGTGTACCTTACTTGTGTTTATAGTAGCCCCTGAGTATATGATACTTGTTCGGTTGCTAAATATTAGTAACTCGAAACAGGAGTTACAGAATAAACAGAGACTAGTTGAGGGTGAAGTGACGATGTGTGTTGGAAGTGGTTCCAAGATTGATATGATCATCATCGCACACTCCCTATACTTTCGAGATTAGTGTTAAACCTAAATAAATGTTATTTCGCGTTTGCGTTGAGCATGAATATGATTTGATCATGTTTATTGCGATATGGTTATTCATTTAAAGTCAAAGAATAATTGTTGTTCTATTTACATGAATAAAACCTTCGATGGTCATACACCCAATGAAAATAGTTTGTTGGATCTTGATCGTAGTAATACACATATTCATAATATTGATGCCAAAAGATGCAAAGTTGATAATGATAGTGCAACTTATTTGTGGCACTGCTCTTTGGGTCATATCAGTGTAAAGCGCATGAAGAAACTCCATAAAGATGGATTTTTGGAATCTCTTGGTTATGAATCATTTGATGCTTGCGAACCGTGCTTTTTGGGCAAGATGACTAAAACTCCGTTCTCCGGAACAATGGAACGAGCTACTGACTTATTGGAAATAATAAATACCGATGTATGCGATCCGATGAGTGTTAAGGCTTGTGGCAAGTATCATTATTTTCTAACCTTCACAGATGATTTGAGCAGATATGGGTATATCTACTTAATTAAACATAAGTCTGAAATAGTTGAAAAGTTCAAAGAATTTCAGAGTGAAGTGGAAAAATCATCGTAACAAGAAAAATAAAGTTTCTACGATCTGATCGTGGAGACGAATATTTGAGTTATGAGTTTGGTCTTCATTTGAAACAATGTGAAATAGTTTCGCAACTCACGCCATCTGGAACACCACAATGTAATGGTGTGTCCGAACATCGTAATCGTACTTTACTAGATATGGTGCGATCTATGATGTCTCTTATCGGTTTACCACTATCGTTTTGGGCTTATGCATTAGAGACAGCTGCATTCACGTTTAATAGGGCAACATCTAAATCCGTTGAGACGACACCGTATGAACTATGGTTTAGCAGTAAACCTAAGCTGTCGTTTCTTAAAACTTGGAGTTGCGATGCTTATATGAAAAAGGTTTTCAACCTGATAAGCTCGAACCCAAATCGGAGAAGTGCGTCTTCATAGAATACCCAAAGGTAACTATTGGGTACACCTTCTATCACAGATCGGAAGTCAAGTTATTCGTTGCTAAGATGGATCCTTTCTAGAGAAGAAGTTTCTCTCGAAAGAAGTGAGTAGAGGAAAGTAGAACTTGATGAGGTAATTGTACCTTCTCCCTTATTGGAAAGTAGTTCATCACAGAAATCAGTTCCAGTGCTTCCTACACCAATTAGTGAGGAAGTTAATGATGATCATCATGAAACTTCAGATCAAGTTGCTACCAAACCTCGTAGGTCTTCCAGAGTAAGATCCGCACCAGAGTGGTACGGTAATCATGTTTTGGAAGTCATGTTACTAGACTATGATGAACCTACGAACTATGAGGAAGCGATGATGAGCCCAGATTCCACGAAATGGCTTGAGGTCATAAAATCTGAGATATGATCCATGTATGAGAACAAAGTATGGACTTTGATTGACTTGCTCGATGATCAGCAAGCCATGTTAAATAAATGGATCTTCAAGAGGAAGACGGACACTGATAGTAGTGTTACTATCTACAAAGCTCGACTTGTTGCAAAAGGTTTTCGACAAGTTCAAGGTGTTGAATACGATGAGATTTTCTCACTCGTAACGATGCTTAAGTCTGTCCGAATCATGTTAGCAATTGCCACATTTTATGAAATCTGGCAAATGGATGTCAAAACTACATTCCTTAATGGATTTATTAAAGAAGAGTTGCATATGATGCAACCAGAAGGTTTTTGTCAATCCTAAAGGTGCTAACAAAGTGTGCAAGCTCCAGCGGTCCATTTATGGACTAGTGCAAGCCTCTCGGAGTTGGAATATATGCTTTGATGAGTTGATCAAAGCATATGGTTTTATACAGACTTTTTGAGAAGCCTGTATTTACAAGAAAGTGAGTGGGAGCTCTGTAGCATTTCTAATATTATATGTGGATGACATATTGTTGATTGGAAATGATATAGAAATTTTGGATAGCATGAAAGGATACTTGAATAAGAGTTTTTCAAAGCAAGACCTTGGTGAAGCTGCTTACACATTGAGCATCAAGATCTATATAGATAGATCAAAAGACGCTTGATAAGATTTTTCAATGAGTACATACCTTGATAAATTTTTGAAATAGTTCAAAATGGAACAGTCAAAGAAGGAGTTCTTGCCTGTGATGCAAAGGTGTGAAGTTGAGTAAGACTCAAGACCCGACCATGGCAGAAAGTAGAAAGAGAATGAAAAGTCATTCCCTATGCCTCAGTCATAGGTTCTATAAAGTATGCTATGCTGTATACCAGACCTATTGTATACCTTGCTCTGAGTTTGGCAAAGGAATACAATTTTGATCTAATAGTAGATCACTGGACAGCGGTCAAGAATATCCTTAGTAAGGACTAAGGAGATGTTTCTCGATTATGGAGGTGATAAAAGAGTTCGTTGTAAAAGTTACATCGGTGCAAACTTTTACACCAATCCAGATGACTCTAAGTCTCAATATATTGAAAGTGGGAGCAATCAGCTAGAGTAGCTCCGTGCAGAGCATTGTAGACATAAAATATTTGCAAAATACATACGGCTCTGAATGTGACAGACCCGTTGACTAAACTCCCCTCATGAGCAAAACATGATCATACCTTAGTACTCTTTTGGGTGTTAATCACATAGCGATGTGAACTAGATTATTGACTCTAGTAAACCCTTTGGGTGTTGATCACATGACGATGTGAACTACGGGTGTTAATCACATACAGATGTGAATATTGGTGTTGAATCACATGATGATGTGAACTAGATTATTGAATCTAGTGCAAGTGGGAGACTGAAGGAAATATGCCCTAGAGGCAATAATAAAGTTATTATTTATTTCCTTATATCATGATAAATGTTTATTATTCATGCTAGAATTGTATTAACCGGAAACATAATACATGTGTGAATACATAGACAAACATAGTGTCACTAGTATGCCTCTACTTGACTAGCTCGTTTATCAAAGATGGTTATGTTTCCTAGCCATGGACAAATGAGTTGTCATTTGATTAACGGGATCACATCATTAGAAGAATGATGTGATTGACTTGACCCATTCCGTTAGCTTAGCACTTGATCGTTTAGTATGTTGCTATTGCTTTCTTCATGACTTATACATGTTCCTGTAACTATGAGATTATGCAACTCCCATTTACCGGAGGAACACTTTGGGTGCTACCAAACGTCACAACGTAACTGGGTGATTATAAAGGAGTACTACAGGTGTCTCCAAAGGTACATGTTGGGTTGGCGTATTTCGAGATTAGGTTTTGTCACTCCGATTGTCGGAAAGGTATCTCTGGGCCCTCTCGGTAATGCACATCACTATAAGCCTTGCAAGCAATGTGACTAATGAGTTAGTTGCAAGATGATGTATTACGGAACGAGTAAAGAGACTTGCCAGTAACGAGATTGAACTAGGTATTGGATACCGACGATCGAATCTCGGGTAAGTAACATACCGATGACAAAGGGAACAATGTATGTTGTTATGCAGTTTGACCAATAAAGATCTTCGTAGAATATGTAGGAGCCAATATGGGCATCCAAGTTCTGCTATTGGTTATTGACCGAGAATAGTTCTCGGTCATGTCTACATTGTTCTCGAACCCGTAGGGTCCGCACGCTTAAGGTTTCGATGACAGTTATATTATGAGTTTATGAGTTTTGATGTACCGAAGGAGTTCGGAGTCCCGGATGAGATCGGGGACATGACGAGGAGTCTCGAAATGGCCGAGACATAAAGATCGATATATTGGACGACTATATTCGGACATCGGAAAGGTTCCGAGTGATTCGGGTATTTTTCGGAGTACCGGAGAGTTACGGGAATTCGCCGGGGAGTATATGGGCCTTATTGGGCCATACGGGAATAGAGGAGAGAGGCCAAAAGGAAGGAGGCCTGCGCCCCCCTCTGGTCCGAATTGGACAAAGGGGGCAGCCCACTTTTCCTTCTCCCTCTCCTCCTCTTTCCTTCTCCAACAAGGAAAGGAGGAGTCCTACTCCTCCTCTTTCCTTCTCCAACAAGGAAAGGAGGAGTCCTACTCCCGGTGGGAGTAGGACTCCCCCCTTGGTGCGCCTCCTCCATAGGCCGGCCACCTCCCCCCATGCTCCTATATATATGGGGGCAGGGGGGCACCCCAAAGACACAACAACAATTGATCTTTGAGATCTATTAGCCGTGTGCGGTGCCCCCCTCCACCATAGTCCTCCTCGATAATATTGTAGCGGTGCTTAGGCGAAGCCCTGCGACGGTAGAACATCAAGATCATCACCACGCCGTCGTGCTGACGGAACTCTCCCTCGACACTCGGCTGGATCGGAGTTCGAGGGACGTCATCGAGCTGAACGTGTGCTAGAACTCGGAGGTGCCGTAGTTTCGGTGCTTGATCGGTCGGGCCGTGAAGACGTACGACTACATCAACCGCGTTGTGCTAACGCTTCCGCTTTCGGTCTACAAGGGTATGTAGATTACACTCTCCCCTCTCGTTGCTATGCATCACCATGATCTTGCGTGTGCGTAGGAAATTTTTGAAATTACTACGTTCCCCAACAACTTGTTCGATTGCTAAGATTAGTAACTCGAAATAGGAGTTACAGGATAAACATAGACTAGTTGAGGGTGAAGTGACGATGTGTATTGGAAGTGGTTCCAAGATTGATATGATCATCATCGCACACTCCTTATACTTTTGGGATTAGTGTTGAATCTAAATAAATGTTATTTGGTGTTTGCGTTGAGAATGAATATGATTAGATCATGTTTATTGCAATACGGTTATTCATTTAAGACAAAGGATAATTGTTATTTTGTTTACATGAATAAAATCTTCTATCGTCATACACCCAATGTTGATGGTTTATTGAATCTCGATCGTAATGATACACATAATCATAATACTGATGCCAAAAGATGCAAAGTTGATAATGATTGTGCAACTTATTTGTGGCATTGTCGTTTGGGTCATATCGGTGTAAAGCTCATGAAGAAACTTCATAAATATGGACTTTTTGAATCACTTGATTATGAATCATTTGATACTTGCAAACCGTGCCTTATGGCCAGGATGACGAGAACTCCGTTCTTCGGAACAATAGAACGAGCTAATGACTTATTGGAAATAATACATACCGATGTAAGCAGTCCGATGAATGTTGAGGCTCATGGCGGGTATCGTTATTTTCTGACCTTCACAGATGATTTGAGCAGATATGGGTATATCTACTCGATGAAACACAAGTCTGAAACATTTGAAAAGTTCAAAGAATTTCAGAGTGAAGTGGAGAATCATCATAACAAGAAAATAAAGTTTCTGCAATCTGATCGTGGAGGAGAATATTTGAGTTATGAGTTTGGCCTTCATTTAAAACAATGTGGAATAGTTTCACAGCTCACGCCACCTGGAGCACCACAACGTAATGGTGTGTCTGAATGTCGTAATCGCACTTTATTGGATATGGTGCGATCTATGATGTCTCTTACCGATTTACCACTATCGTTTTGGGGTTATGCAGTAGGGACAACAACATTCACAATAAATAGGGCACCATCAAAATACATTTGAGACGACGCCTTATGAACTATGGTTTGGCAAGAAACCAAAGTTGTCGTTTCTTAAAGTTTGGGGTTGCGATGCTTATGTGAAAAAGCTTCGACATGATAAGCTCGAACCCAAATCGGAGAAGTGCGTCTTCATAGGATACCCAAAGGAAACTGTTGGGTACACCTTCTATCACAGATCCGAAGGCAAGATATTCGTTGCTAAGAATGGATCCTTTCTAGAGAAGGAGTTTCTCCCGAAAGAAGTGAGTGGGAGGAAAGTAGAACTTGATGAGGTAATTGTACCTTCTCCCGAATTGGAAAGTAGTTCATCACAGAAATCAGTTCTAGTGATTCCTACACCAATTAGTGAGGAAGCTAATGATGATGATCATGAAACTTCAGATCAAGTTACTACCGAACCTCGTAGGTCCAGAGTACGGTCTGCACCAGAGTGGCACGTTAATCCTGTTTTGGAAGTCATGTTACTAGACCATGATGAACCTACGAACTATGAGGAAGCGATGCTGAGCCCAGATTCCGTGAAATGGCTTGAGGCCATGAAATCTGAGATATGGTCCATGTATGAGAACAAAGTATGGACTTTGGTGGACTTGCCTGATGATGGGCAAGCCATTGAGAAAATAAATGGATCTTTAAGAAGAAGACGGACGCTGATAGTAGTGTTACTATCTACAAAGCTCGACTTGTCGCAAAAGTTTTTCGACAAGTTCAATGTGTTGACTACAATGAGATTTTCTCAACTGTAGCGATTCTTAAATCCGTCCAAATCATGTTAGCAGTTGCCATATTTTTTGAAATCTAGCAAATGGATGTCAAAACTGCATTCCTTAAATGGATATTTCTTAAAGAAGAGTTGTATATGATGAAACCAGAAGGTTTTGTCGATCCTAAAGGTACTAACAAGGTGTGTAAGCTCCAGCGATCCATCTATGGACTGGTGCAAGCATCTCGGAGTTGGAATATACGCTTTGATGAGTTCATCAAAGCATATAGTTTTATACATACTTGGGGTGAAGCCTGTATTTACAAGAAAGTGAGTGGGAGCACTACAGCCTTTCCGATAAGTATATGTGAATGACATATTATTGATCAGAAATGATGTAGAAATTTCTGTAAAGCATAAAGGAGAGTTTGAAAGGAGATTTTCAAAGAAAGACCTCGGTGAAGCTGCTTATATATTAGGCATCAAGATCTATAGAGATAGATCAAGACGCTTGATAAGATTTTTCAATGAGTACATACCTTGACAAAGAAGGAATTCTTGCCTGTATTACAAGGTGTAAAGTTCTAAATGGATGAGTCAAAGAAGGAACTCTTGCCTTTATTACAAGGTGTAAAGTTGAGTAAGACTCAAAGCCCGACGACGGCAGAAGATAGAAAGAGAATGAAAGTCATTCCCTATGCCACAATCATAGGTTCTATAAAGTATGCCATGCTATGTACCATACCAGTTGTGTGCCTTGCTATGAGTTTGGGAAGGGGGTACGATAGTGATCCAGGAGTGAATTACTGTATAGCGGTCAAAGTTATCCTTAGTTACCTAAGAGGACTAAGGAAGTATTTCTCGGTTATGGAAGTGATAAAGAGTTCATCATAAAGAGTTACGTTGATGTACGCTTTACACCAATCCAGATGACTCTGAGTCTCAATTTGGATACATATTGAAAGTGGGAGCAATTAGCTAGAGTAGCTCCATGCAGAGCATTGTAGACATAGAATATTTTCAAAATACATACGGCTCTGAATGTGACAGACTCGTTGACTAAACTTCTCTCACGAGCAAAACATGATCACACCTTAGTACTCTATGGGTGTTAATCACATAGCGATGTGAACTAGATTATTGACACTAGTAAACCCTTTGGGCGTTGGTCACATGGCGATGCAAACTATGGGTGTTAATCACGTACAAATGTGAAATATTAGTGTTAAATCACATGGCGATGTGAACTGGATTATTGACTCTAGTGCAAGTGGGAGACTAAAGGAAATATGCCCTAGAGGCAATAATAAAGTTGTTATTTATATTTCCTTATACCATGATAAATGTTTAGTATTCATCCTAGAATTGTATTAACCGGAAACTTAGTACATGTATGAATACATAGACAAAACAAAGTGTCCCTAGTATGCCTCTACTTGACAAGCTCGTTAATCAAAGATGGTTATGTTTCCTAACCATAGACATGTGTTTTCATTTGATGAACGGGATCACATCATTAGGAGAATGATGTGATGGACAAGACCCATTCGTTAGCTTAGCATTATGATCCTTACAGTTTCATTGCTACTGCTTTCTTCATGACTTATACATGTTCCTCAGACTATGAAATTATGCAACTCCCGAATATCAGAGGAACACCTTGTGTGCTATCAAACGTCACAACGTAACTGGGTGATTATAAAGATGCTCTACAGGTGTCTCCGAAGGTGTTTGTTGGGTTGGCATAGATCAAGATTAGGATTTGTCATTCCGTGTTTCGGAGAGGTATCTCTGGGCCCTCTCGGTAATATCATCACTATAAGCCTTGCAAGCAATGTGACTAATGAGTTAGTTGCGGGATGAAGAATTACGGAACGACTAAGGAGACTTGCCGGTAACGAGATTGAACTAGGTATGATGATACCGATGATCGAATCTCGGGCAAGTAACATACCGATGACAAAGGGAACAACGTATGTTGTTATGCGATTTGATCGATAAAGATCTTCGAAGAATATGTGGAGCCAATATGAGCATCCAGGTTCCGCTATTTTTTATTGATCGGAGATGTGTCTCGATCATGTCTACATAGTTCTCGAACACGTAGGGTCCGCACGCTTAACGTTCGATGACGATTTGTATTATGAGTTATGGGTTTTTGATGACCGAAGTTTAATCGGAGTCTCGGATGAGATCACGGACGTGACGAGGAGTCTCGAAATGGTCAATACATCAAGATTGATATATTGGAAGGTTATGTTCGGACACCGGAAAGGATTTGGAATGGCTCGGGCATTTTCCGGAGTACCGGGAGGTTACCAGAAGAGAGGAGGCAGCAACCAGGTGGAGGTGCCCCCCCCCCCCTTTCCTCTTTCTCCTCGACCTCTTTCCCTCTACCCCTCTTGGAAAAGGAAGTTGGACTCCCCCTATAGGCGCGCCCCTCCTAGGCCGGCCTCCTCCTCCTTCCTCCTTTATATACGGGGGCAGGGAGCACCTCGAAAGCACAACAGTTGTTCTCTTAGCCGTGTGGCGGTGCCCCCCTCCACAGTTTAGCACCTCGGTCATATCGTCGTAGTGCTTAGGCGAAGCGCTGTGCCGGTAACATCATCAACACCATCGCCATGCCATCGTGCTGACGGAACTCTCCCTCATCCTCAACTGGATCAAGAGCTCGAGGGAGATCATCGTGTTGAACGTGTGCTAAACACGGAGGTACCGCACGTTCGATACTTGGATCGCTTGGATCGTGAAGATGCTCAACTACATCAACCGCATTACTAAACGCTTGCATTTTCGGTTTACGAGGGTACGTGGACATACTCTTCCGTCTCGTTGCTATGCATCTCCTAGATAGATCTTGCGTGATCGTAGGAATAATTTTTGAATTACTACATTCCCCAAAACTAGTTCCCCACTCCGTGGCGGCGCGACAGAGAGAGGTGAGGAGGGAGGAGGATTCCAGTCGGCGTGGCTATGGTGTGCGGTTGTCGGGGCACTGGGGCACGCCTATATCTCGCCTTCAGCGAGTCTGGCATCGGACTCACTGAAGGGACGAGCAAGCTGAGCCGGCCCACGAGCGCAGGAGGCCACAACCACTTTTTCCTTTTTTTTACATTTTCCGTTTTCTTTTTCCATTTCTTTTTCTATTTTTGTTTACACACACACACACACACACACACACATATATATAATATAAGAATGTAGAATGAAAAAAAAGAGAAACAAAAAAAACCAAAAAGGAGACAAAATAAACTAAAGGAAAAAGGAAATAAAAACTGAAGAAACAAATGAAAATACCTGGAGAGGAAAAAACTGAAGAAACAACGGCTCTTTTTCTCTATAAGTAGGGTGTACCCTAGTATTCAACACTAAACGGAGAAAAAAATAAAAAAAAATGTAAGAAAAAATAAAAACAAAAAATGGAGAAGAAAAATTAAAATCAAACAAAAAATGGAGAAGAAGAAAAATGAAATCAAACCAAAAAAGGAAGAAAAAAAATGGAGAAAACCATGTCAAAGAACAAAAAGAAAACCCCAAAAAAAAAGTATGGAAAAACCGGCGTCGTTTGCCTCAAGTACACATCGCGCCAACAACTTGTCGCGTGGAAGACACTGGCGTAGTGGCTAGCATAGCGAGCCCTCTCCTAGGAGACAAGAGACCGTTCCCCACTTCTCCCATTGTCCCATTCCCTTTTTCATTTAACTGTGCATGAAAATGGGCCAGCCCAACTAATCCACACCCTTCAACGGGAGTTTCCTGCAAGAAATAGTCGTGGCGGGGGCACTGTCTGTACACAGCGCAGACGCTGCTTACTTGGGCTCAACACAATGCGGTCCAGTTTGGTCAATATTCGACCGGCCCATTTCCGCAGCTTGCGTGTATTTGTTTTTGACAATCATCTCCTTTATTTCAATCATAACGATCTTTTGTTTTGTTTTTGTGGATAATCATCATTTACAATCAGGGATAATAATCACTTCTGGGGACCAATTATCCAAACATTAGGAAGAGAAAACCTAACTATCCTTACTAGTTCATGAGCTACGTGATTATTCTCTCTATTACAGTGATGATAGATAACATGAGTGAAGTCCAAAGCCATGAAATAACATTCATTAAATATAGCACCATCTACTGAGAAAGAAATGCCATCTTTCAAGGCTGAGACAACCTCTGACTTGTCCGAGTTGATCTCGATCTTACCACATCCAACAGATATTAATTGTGCGAGAGCTATGTCTCACTAATTGCTAGACATATGCTCCTCTTACCTTCAGCGACAGTTTGAGTTGGCTGGTCCAATAGGAGCTATTTATGAACTGTATGACCGGTTTTGAGAAAGTTATATGAACAACTGGTGATTTTCGGGACCGTCCATTCGGTTTTGTGAAGGTTTTGCCCATTTTTTATTTACCTTTAAAAAAAATTGTACTAGTTTACCGGTTTTCTTCATTTTTTTACTTTTTATTATTTTTTGTTCAATTCCTTTTTTTCTCTGTTAAAATACCTTTGATTTCACTATACACACGTTTAATATATTTTTTAATACATATAGAACATTTTTAGATACATGTTGAGCATTTATCGAATGCACACTGAACATTTTCTTAGTACACCGTGAGCATTTATTCAACACACATTGAACATTTTTGAAATACATCATGAACATATGTACTTGTTAAACACGTTATTTTTTGGAAATGTCATGAACATTTTTTAATGGTATGCATTTTTTTCGCTCAATTGTTTTACATGGTCTGAACATTTTGTTTAAATTATGTGACATATTTTTACTATCATGTAAAAAATATTATGTGTGGTGAACATTTTTTAAAAGTTGAGTAAGTCACTTTTTGAAACGTATGTAGCTAGATTTTTTTGAAATTAAAAAAAAAGAAAAAAAAGAAAAAAAAAAAAGAAACAGACCTACATAACAAACCAACACGATCTTATTGGGTCGCCCACCAGAGTCCCCCTTCAGGCGGCGCGACCGCCTGTCTCGCTATAAGCGAGATACGAATGCGGTCGATTAATTAGCTAACAACTCTTAGGTCCTTCGTGCACACGTGGGACTATTGATAAACCCTGTTAACAAAAAAATGATAGCATTTTTCTCCGGACACACTCAAGCGAGAAGGAAAATTTGTAAACAAACATTAGAAAAATCCACCCAAGTTTTCTTCCTAATTCTAGGCTAATCCGAAAGTTGTTTTCGTTTGAAGCTTGGGGTCGACAAGATGCAGCTCAGTTAGGGCAATATCCGATCGACCCATTTACGTAACTCACCTTGTGCGTGTAATCTCTACAAAGGGGCTGTCGCCTTCACCTCCCATCCAGGTTTTTCCTCTACTTAATTTTGTTTTCTTGCTGACCGGCTTGTTGGACTTGTCAATTCAAAATTATCGGCTGACACATTGAGCATGCAGTTGTACTCATGCTATTTTATTATGATGAGATGACTCAACATGCATGATTTTACTCATGGTGTTTATCACCACCGGATGGATAGCTCAAGAAGATCGACATGGTTTTTGCAAGCGATAAGGCAACAGTTGTCGCCTCCTACCTCCTTGTCCTCACTTCTGTCACAACTGCTAGAGATTGGTGGCAGGGCTAAGCCCCATCACCGGGAAAATAACGAAGGTGGCGGCCAAGAGCCGCTCCGGTGGCCTTCGACAACGACAGTGGCGGAGCAAAGATTTTCAACATGGGCATGTGGGGTCAAAATACTTTTCTACAACACAAAAATATATAAGAAGTTCATAATAATGACAATGAAACTATAGTTAGTTCATTGCAAGAACAAGGAGACAATCATATTACAATTTATTACATTGTAAAAACATCTAGGACCAGTACGTTGGGGTGGCATGATGTGTAAATAGGGCAAGGCATACTAAGGCGAGATGCTTAAATGCGATCCAACTAGCCGGCCAAAAAAAGTTTACCATTGCCAACCGTGCACGTGAAGAGTAGGGATTTAACCGATATACTAACAATCAGTCAGATAGAAAAAGGAACATATACACACAAAATAAATGTGAAACATGCGTCACCCAGAAAAGAGTCATCGAAATGAAAAGAAAAATGGAGTACAGTACTGAAGAGAAGCATGGAAAAGTACAGTACTGAAGACCGAGGGCTTGGATAGAAGAGAAGGAAAGTGTGGAAGGACCTAGCTGCAAAAGAAAATGCCCAGCGGCACAACCGCAGGAGAAGATGGCCCAGGGTCGTATCTGTAAAAACGCATAGGGACCGGCGCGCAAAATGTCAAAAAAATTTGGACCATTTCTCAATTTGTGCGTGTCATCTTGCGCAGGGGCCATGCTAATCTTCTCTGTATCGTTCCAATTTTATCAGATGTCCCAAAGGGAGGATGAAGGTGGGAAGGGCGACGCTTATAAACCACGACGGAGCTCCTTCGCTAACCGATGTGGTACTAAACTAGCTGGGGTTCGCTGCTGTGTACCGCGAGACGCAGGAATCGCGGGATGGCCAGGTGGGCCGCATTTGCGTGCAGCCTGGTTCTTCCTCCGCTGGCCCAACTTGGAGGCGACACAGGGCACTACCCAGGTTACGCCCAGAAAAAGAACAATTAGTGGCAGGTTTCTACGTGACGGACGTGGGATGCGAATGCTTATTTGGTCGTCCTTTTGATTGATCAGTTTCAAAACGTGAGTTTGTGACCTTGGACAAGTCTTCCTTTTTGTGTTGCCTGGTGTTTTCATTGGAAAATTCATATAGATCACAAAAAAGAGCCATTTTGACAAATAACCGGTCTTTGTGTTTTGTTATGTACTCTCTCCGTTCCTAAATATAAGTCGTTTTAGAGATTCTAATATGAACTACATACGGATGTATATAGATATATTTTAGAGTGTAGATTCACTCATTTTGCTCCGTACGTATGTAGTTTATAGTGGAATCTCTAAACAGACTTATATTTAGAAACAGAGGGAGTAGAATTCAACGAACCACTGGTACCTAATTTTACTATACTACCTTCGCTTAAAACGCATACACATTTCCGAGATTCAAGTTTAACCATTATTTTTTTGTGAAAAAAAAGTTAGACCATTGATTTAAGCAAGGAAATTTTGTTATATGTCACAAAAATTATACCACTAAATTTATATTCCCTCCGGTTCAAAATATAAGGCGTGCTAATTTTTTAGAAGTCAAAGCTCTATAATTTTGACCAACTTTATAGAGAATAAAATATCAGTATATATGTACAATACCAAATCATTATCATTAGACTTTTTGAAAAACTAATACACATTATATTTTGAAATGAAGGGGGTATTTGAAAGAAGTTTTCAATGTAATTACAAGGCACATGATTCATAACTTATTGGTCTATTGAAGGATCAAAGTTAATGATCGAAAGGCATGTATGCACCTTATAAAGTGAATACATGAGAGGGTAGGAGGGGGTGGAAGTGGGGACTGGGGATGACGGTAACTATTGCCACATGAATTTATCAGTGCCCACTCATTGGAGTGGTGGTCGTCGCCTAATGGTCGGTGGTGACATGACAATATGGCGAGGTAGGTCAAGGGCGCTAGATAGCGACCACGAGCTAGGTGGCTAAGTAGGAGAACCAATGGATGAGAAAGTGGATTCGATGGAGCACAATAGGAGAGGATAAGAAAAAAGAAGGGACACCATATACCTTGGGTACCTGAAAATAATAATTAAAATCTTAGCCACAGGATGCAAATGGACAATTGGATCATCATCTTAAAGCTCTCAGTTGCCTTTTCCTCCCCACAAATGAATCACATGCAAGTCTTCCATCCACCAACATGCCGCACTCTATCCACCTATCTCCCCCTTCTCTCCCCCAGGGTCGGTGGGTGGTGCCCTGCACCGCCTTGTCTCTAAACCAGATTTTGACCGCAAATAATCATTCACCACTTGAAACGAGGATCTAGTAGATGTCAAAGGAACATCGGGTTGGGCATCATCCCCACACAAATGCAGGCTTGCAATCCTTCACCACCCCTACCCATAGGATTGGAGAAACCAAGTCATGCCGCCGAGTAAATTGAAAGAAGGGTCTAAATCACCACACCAAGAGCGAGACCATTGCTTCTCTTGATTGATACTAATACACCAACTATTAAGATCCGAAGAGAGCCAACGGACCTATCAACACATATACCCTCACAACTTACAACGCCGCCAGATAGGATGTCATGATGTAGGGAGAGGTCGAAAAGACTTCATTCTAACGGGCCATCGCTGCCACTACCTCATCAATGTTGTCACGGAAACAAAATCTAAGGAAAACATTGACCTACGAAAAGAACACCGTAAATAAGGGGGAGAGGATCCCACTCCTCTTGTCGCCGACGATGTCTCCGAAGGAGGAGGAAGGGAGGCCGAGCTAGGGGCCTGATAGAGAGCTTGAGTGACGGGCTGGGACAATTTGCTTATACACTCTCCTACCATGTAGAGTCACTAATAATGATATAAAACAACTTATATTAGTTTACAGAAGGAGTAGTATATAAGATATCTTCCACTTGGGCCCTTGCAAAAGACCGCTACCAAATTCTCTAGGAACGGAGGGGTCGAGCGGAAAGAAGCGCAGGGGCAGAAAAGGAATCTTGAGGAGGCGAAAGAAATGGGGATAAGTTTCAAGGTCAAGCTATACAACACGGACAGGGCGGGAAGCAGCGGAGACGGCGGCGCCGGACCCACACCGCCGCCTGCGCCAGGGCTCCCGCCGCCGCCCTCCCTCGACCCTGCGCCAGTTTCCGCCTCGCCGTCCCCGCTTCAGCCGGCACGTCAGCCGCCGCTGACCCCCATCGTCAAGTACACGGTGAGTTCTTTCTTGCAATCTTGCTTCCTCCTGTAGTCTCCTGGAATCCTGGGTGAATGGTGATGGTTCGCTGTCTCCAAAATCTCGCGATTCGGTGGTGCGTCGGGTTGACCTCGGCTTCGTTCTTGGTCCGTTTCAGGGCATTTCTTGCGGCCTGTTCGTGGCTGGGTGCTTTCTTGGCTCGGCTGCCGCAGGATCGGGTGACGCCACAGTTTAATCACCATTTTCTTGGCTACGTTCTTCGAATTGGTGTACCTGTTGCCTTGTTGGGAAGATGGATTGCGTGCAAGCTTGCGAGCCCTCCAATTAAGTTCATGCATGATAAGTATTTCCTTGGGGGATATATAGTACTACACTCAAGCTAAAATTTCTATATATTATGCACAATAACTAATATTTGCGTCTTCTTCCTCTAGAGTGCTGCTGAATGGATCACAAGGTTCTCCATTTGTGCATAGACGAGGGCTGCGGCAGGGAGACTCCATGTTGCCTCTGCTTTTTATTCTTGCCATGGAGCCCCTGCAACGGATGCTTTCGATGGCCACAGAGAGGGCGGTGCTTACACCTTTGAGAATCAGGGCTGCTCGTTTGCGATCCAGTTTCTACGCCGATGATGCAGCTTTGTTCATCAACCCGGTTGCCCAAGATTTTGCTGCTGTTCATGCCATCCTAAAAGTCTTTGGGGACGCTTCTGGGCTGCGGGCCAACATCGGCAAGACCGTGGCATATCCTATCTCCTGCGCTGAAATTAATGTTGAGAATATATTGCATGATTTTGGTGGGATACTGGGCTCTCTCCCATGTCAATATTTGGGATTACCACTTGGGTTTCGTAAACCGCGGAGGGCAGAGCTTCAACCGGTCCTCGACAAAGTTGCGGGGAAGCTTGCTCCTAGGAAGGGAAGGTTATTAAACAGGATGGGAAGGCTGGTGTACATCAATTCTGTGGTTACGGCAACCGCCACTTTCTTCTTGACGGTCTTCCCGCCTGACAAGTGGCTCACCAAAAAGGTGGACAAGCTGAGGAGAAATTTCCTATGGTGTGCGGAGGATGAATCAGTAGGGAGGAAAAGCCTTGTAAATTAGAAACGAGTGTGTGCCCCCAAGCGTTTTGGTGGCCTAGGAGTGAAGGATATAGATTGTTTCAGTAGGGCCTTGCGCATTCGATGGGAATGGTTCAGGTGGGCTGAAGAGGATAGGCCATGGAAGGGTACAGCGACTCCATGTGATGACACTGATCGGCAACTCTTCTCCAGCTGCACTTGCATCGAGTTGGGAGATGGTAGTGTTGCAACCTTCTGGAAAGATCGGTGGCTCAATGGCGAGGCCCCACAGCACCTAGCACCGGATATCTTCAAGCTGGCTAGGTGTAAACGGCTCACGGTCAAAGAGGCTATAAGCACTGGGCGATGGATGCAAGGTATACAGCGAATGGACAGCCACGAGCAGCTATGTCAATTTGTTGGCCTGTGGGAAAAATTGCAGCCGGTGAACTTGTCAACTCAAAGGGACAAAATCAACTAGAATATCTCTGCCAATGGAATATACTCGGCGAGTTCTGCTTATGGGGTCCAATTCTCTGCCAGGATTGAGCAACCTGAGATTGCCCGGGTGTGGAGAAGCAAGCTAGAAGGGAAGGTGAAATTCTACATGTGGCTTCTGCTGCAGAACAGAAACTGGACTGCCGACCGGCTACAGGCGAGAGGATGGCCACATAACGCCTCTTGCAAATTTTGTGACCAGGAGCAGGAGACCGCGATGCATCTCACGCTTCAATGCTGTTATGCAAGAGAGGTCTGGCATCTCTCCCTTGGTGCCAACAGCAGGATGTACAATGGTGTGTCTTCGGCAAGTTCAGTTTCAGATTGGTGGAAGATGCTTTGTACGCAAAGAGGAGCACCAGCAAGGACGGAGGAAGAGATAACTCTGTCGGCGTACATCGCCTGGCATCTATGGAAGGAGAGAAACCGTCGAGTTTTTGAGGATAAGGACCTGACACCGAGGGCGTTGGTAAACATGATTCGTGATGACGTTACATTGCTCAGTGAGGCTTTGAGACCTACCCATACGGCAGAGGGGTAGTGCATGTTCTTCAGGAGTGCTTTCCGATAGGCAACTGTATATGTTTGTGTTCGTTTTATGCTCGGGGTGCTTAACACCCCTCCCCTATACTTTGTACTTTTTCCCTTCACTATAATGCAAAAGCAGAGCTCCTGCTATTCCCGTCAAAAAAAAAGAAATTCATTCACCTTGAAACTCTACTTCTTCCAGGGAAAGAAATTACAAAAATAGTCATGATAGAACTAATGGTACAAGGTTAATGGATGCAAAAGACACAGGTTACTGAAAAGTTGGGCTAGAGTATATGTATGGAAAGATCAGATACAAACAATTAGGCTAGGTAGTAGTAACAAATTATATGCTCAAATTGGAGACCTGCTCTGTACCCCAGATCAGTTTGTATGTAAGCTTGGTAGATTTTGTCTTTGGACTCTATCATAGACGAATCACAGCTATGAGTGTTCTTTTGATGGATGATATTGTGCTTTGATATATTTGATATATTTGATATTGTGATTTTGTTCTAATAGTATCATAGACGAATCATAGCTAAGCAGGGAGATGTCACACTTTGATATATTTGATTGATATTGTGCTAGCACTTGGAGGCAATGAAAGAAGCAAGACATTAACTCGTGGGAATGGTTCCATTAGGTGGCTCTTACATGCAAAGTCATTGTTTGAAGCTTTTTGACTCAAGAAGTAGATGGAGCATTGATGTACTCTTGTATTTGAGATAATTTGAGCTATAATGGTTTCTTCTGTATTTCCAGATATAATATTTGTCGTGCTTCATTTGTGAAATGCTATGACCTCTTGTTATTTTACCCATTAATCTCATTACTACTTTTGGGTTCGTGCTTGTTATTCCACCTCACTTCATGTGCTCTTACTAGTATTTTAAAAGATATAAGTGATTTAAATTGTCTAAGATAAAATAAAGTATGGATTTATTTGGGAGTGAGTGAGAGAGAGAGATAGAGAGGAGAGATGCATGAGTAGTGTACGTCACTGACAAAAGTATTATTGCGGGGCACATCAAACTGGCAGTTGATCTGATTAAATAAAAATACCAGAAGCTGAGAAACCAAACTAAGAATATACATGTCTGTCAGTGTGTGGGTCATAGCTAGCACGAATCACTATATTTTGCATGAAACTTACAAAGAAAACATCTTGCACCGGTGTCCTGTGCACCCGGGTAGTTCAACTTGCGTACGCCCCTGGCTACATACCGTTGCCGCGCAAAACGACTTTGCCAACGTTAGCCTAGAAGCAAGCACCAGATACGTACTTTCTCATCCAGAGAGCTGTGGTCCTGTCTCATCTTTAGCCTAGCTTTGGTGGGCATATATATAGCATACCTGTCCCCCGAATCGCTGCTCTCTTCATTGCTTCTACTGCGTATGAAAAAAGCAAGTACTGTATTCTAACATAACCTGATCTTCCTATCGTCCCGGCTGAGATGCCCGCAGAACTAGGTTCCCTGAAGAATAGCGTGCCACTAAATAATTGAGGGATCATATTCTCACGTTGCTTAATGCATGGTATAGATATTTGCGAGGCATGGAATGATAAGGAACATGATAGGATAGAGCATCATTCTTTCCCCTTTCATATATGTATGCAGGTAGTTCCACCCTGCAGCCAGAGAGCTTGCAAACTCCATACACAACAATGTCTTCGAGTGCATCCGCGAGCGCATCCACGACCGCGAGCATACCTTGGGGCGCTTCCTCGAGTGCATCTGCGAGCACACCTTCGGGCGCTTCCTCGAGTGCATCTTCGAGCACACCTTCGGGCGCTTCCTCAAGTGCATCTTCAAGTTATTTCTTTCATGATCGCGTTTCATCAGTCTGTGCTGCTCATGACGATGGTTCCAACACTCTCACACCCGAAGAAGAAGAGCACAAGAAGATCCTGGAGCAGCTGATGGTGTTCACAGTGGTGCTAAAGACCATCCTCGGCGCTTCCCTCTTCATCATCGGACTCCGGCGCCTAATCCATGGCCGGTACACCCTTCATCCCATCGTGCGTGTCCTATTGCACTCTACCCTTGTCCTATTCCTCCCCCTCTTGTCCTATGTCTTCTCGCACACCAAGGGTGGGCAGCATGAGCTTCTCCTCATGGTCCTCTGGATGCTACTCATAGAGCTCATCCGCAAGAAGGTGCAAGCAATGGTGCAACCAACTGATGGCTCCTCCTTCTCGAGGGGCATTGGTCGGTTCACGTTGATGGATTACTCTGATGAACTGGCTCGCTTAGTATGGATTGGATATCTTATATACTCCCACTTATCGGTAAGGGAGGGCAAGCTATTGGACACCATGTTTGTTGTCCTTTGGTCACTAGGGCTAGTGAAACTAGGCCAGAGGGTGTTAAATACCTGGATGGCCCAGGATTCTTTTGCTGCAGCCAAGAACGCTCACCTTATTGCAGGATACATACAACATGTCATGCTGCATGATCAGGCGAAGAATACTGGAGAGGGTGTTGCTAATGAGTTCCACTCCAAAACTGCATCTGTCATCATGGGCACATGCATGTATACGGTGATGGGGGAGGAGAAGATTGTTCTCACAAAAAAGGAAAGGAAAGATAAAGGTGGAGGAGATACCCCCACAAAAACAAAAGGTGGAGGAGATACATCCACAGTCACAGAGCCAAGGATACTCACTACCCCAAGTGGCTACAATGTGGGATACTTCCCTCATGAACCTCATATTAATCATGGCCTTCTCTCCATTGACCTCAAGAAGGTCAAGGGCTTGGTTACCGTGTCCACGATCTGGGACCTAGCCAGAAAGGACAAGGTGCTCTTCCTAAAAAATGCAAGGCGTCAGAGCCTCAAGAATCTGTGCCTTTCATATGCTCTTTTCAAATTGCTGCGTCGCCGGTTCGAGCATTACCCAATGGTGGAGATTGGATCAACCATGGCGCGTGAGCTAATGCTTGAGGGACTACTTACTCTCGGCGACTGTCTCGAGAGCAGCCATGATGAACTCTCTAATATCCTTGAAAAGGAAAAAGAAGAGGAAGAAGGCCTTAATATCCATCTCAAGAGCAGGAGCAGCCATGACCAGCTCCCTAATAATATCTCTGAAAAAGAAAAAGAAAAAGAAGAGCAAGTACTACTTAAGCTTAATGCCAAGAGGGCTTTTCAAGTTCTTCAGCTTGAGCTCAACTTCCTTGAAAACTACTACCAAGCAGTCATCCCTGTGGTGATGTCTAATCCATTTCTTTTTGTTGGCAACTTCATCTTGTCTCTTCTCTTTGTTGCCATATACCTCCTTGCAGTTGTGGCGATGAGCCAAAATTTTGATGAGATATATTGCACAAATCTTGGCCAAGGACGACTCTCAACCCGAGATCAGCTTATCACCATCTCTCTTGGGATCATCCTCCTTACCATTGAAATCATCGAGTTCCTCTCCCTCTACTTGTTCTCCAATTGGCTCCTGGTGCGCCTGTTGTGCTTCTACGTGCGAGCTGCAAATCGATGGAACAAGTGGCTTGCTCACTGGATCATTGTAGCCGCCATGTGGGTTAAACGACGTGCCTTGAGGGATGGGGATGCCTGCATCAAGATCCAGCAGGTATCCATTCTTCAACTTTGTGATACTATTGACACGTTGTGGGCACTGACGTCACAAGCGCTTGCGGCCCGAGTTGTTGGGCCACAGCGGTCTGTGATGGTGAGCATGGAAGCTAAGGTTGCCATTGTGAAGGCCTTGAAGGGCGCCGTCGGCCCAAGAAGTACTGGAAGCATTAGCTGTCCACATGTTAGTGGCTTTATCGAGTGTGGCAGTATTACCGAGACCATCCTGGCATGGCACCTTGCCACTGACCTCCTTGTGTTTGAGCTTGAGAATAATGTAAGAGTATCAGATGACCAGAAGGTGGCGACTATGTTGGCACGGTACTGCATGTACTTGGTAGCTAACATGCCTGAGCTGCTGGTGGATGACAAGGCATGGGCAACAGATGTATACCAAGATATGAAGGACTACATAGAGAAATTGCCACCGCAGTGTTGTGTTATGACAGGAAACACATCGAGGCGGCGACGCATGGCATTGATGATGGCCAAGAATGCAGGAGACATAGAAGAAAAGACGGCAAAGGGGGGGATGGAGGTGTTTGATGAGCTCCTCAAGAAGCGAGCCCGAGAAGGAGATGCTGCAGTCTGGAAGAGTCTAGCTGATTTCTGGACAGAACTGCTCATCTTCATGGGCCCATCCGAGAACGTTCAAGGCCATGCCAAGTCATTGGCCACCTCTGGTGGTGAACTTATCACCTACCTTTGGGCCTTCTGCACTCATGCAGGCATTTCTCGTCAGCAGGAGGAGCTCCGGGGCCAGCAGGTGTAGTACTCCACTCTACTGGAGAGCTGCTCGCTTGTGTTGAATTGAACGTCGACATGATGGTGATGGGTTTTATTACATATGCCAACCTGTTTCTCTTGATGTACAGACCTGTACTGTATGGTTTGTTTAATTCCCAACTATACGAATCTCAGACAGTATGTGTGTGTCTGGTTTGTGTACGGGCTTGTATATTGTACAACTCTATTTTGATTAAGGCAGACTAGAGGATACTCAAGTCTCCTCTAGTTTGATTTGGATGTGAAGTTACTGTTTCATCTCATCTATGGTCCCTTTGTTGTTTTGGGAGCTGAATTTGTTCATTACAAATCTGGATGTTGCTTATGCTATAAGCCCTTTTTTACACATTTGTCATAAGTTTTTACAACAACATAATTGGCATGAACATTTATATATCTAATCATTGCAGGACTTTTTTGGCATTTCGAAAATTATTATTTCCGCCTTTGAATTAATTTGGGTGAATGTCTTCTTTATATTGAACAAACTACCCGTGTATGCCATTAACATGGTCCATTCTACCTAAAATACAAGGGGGAGAACTAGGCTGTGAAATGGTTGGATTTTCTCAGAGCTCATTTTTCTTTTGCAAGGAGCAATATGAGGTGATGTGGGAGGAAGTTTTATCTTCCATTCTTCCTACAGAGCAGGGAAGTCTGTAGTTTAATCTTTTCAGCAGTGGAGAGTTTTAACAAATTTTGTGAAGCAAAAGTTACCACGTAAGCTCAAGGTACAGAACGGTGGTGTGAAGTTGAGATTCTGGGAGGCTCCTTGGTTCTACATAGCCCTTTCTTTTTGCATTTTTTATTTCTGAACTGAACTTCCTTTAGCACTTGTGAAGTCTCATAATGTTTGTAATGCTACAAGTGTTTATGCAGCTGAGGATTTTGGAGTGTACCTGTTGATGCTGAGCTGCGAGATTGGGCTCTATATACCACATAGCCCTTTGTTACTCTTGAAGTCGTCTTCCTCTGCATCTATAATGTATTTGCTTTGCTTCTGAAGGTGAAAAACATGACAGACCTGCCGAGAAGCTACATTTCTGAAAGGGCATTTTGCTAGGCAACAAATACCAGGGCAGAGTTTTGTTAGCAAGCACAGTAAAAGTAAAAAAAAAGACCTAAATAGCCCTTTGTTACTCTTGAAGTCGTCTTCCTCTGCATCTATAATGTATTTGCTTTGCTTCTGAAGGTGAAAAACATGACAGACCTGCCGAGAAGCTACATTTCTGAAAGGGCATTTTGCTAGGCAACAAATACCAGGGCAGAGTTTTGTTAGCAAGCAC